>NC_057795.1:252812976-252848712 GCF_018294505.1 Triticum aestivum
CTCGCTCATCCCCATGGACGCATCGACATCTCCCTCAACACCACTTGGACCCATGACACGAGCCCGAGCTAAGGCTATCGAAGATAAGGTGAACTCGCTCCTCTCCGAATTCCCTCTTCCTACTCACGAGACATGGCTACTACCTCCTTCGAAAACTCTATGTGTAATCAGGTACATGAGGTGAGCCAAGGAACAACTACTTGCAAGAGCCAAGACGACGAGGACCCCAAGCGTGTTGAAGAAGAAGAAGAGATGCTGCTGAAGCTACAGGCGTCGGACGACCGACCAAGTCCGGACGTCCGACGAGTTCCAGGACATGGACGACCGAGCCTTCCGGACGTCCGGCACTTCGCCACCCGAACCAAATCTACGGACGTCCGAGGCGGACCGAACGACCGGACGGCAAGCACCCGAGCCAAATCTACGGACGACCGACGACTTCCGGACGTCCGGACCGTCACGAAGCTCCAGACGACCGACACCCTCCGGACGTCCAACGCGCCTACGACCGAGCCGATTCTACGGACGCCCGAGCCCAGCCGAACGTCCGGACCGTCCCGAGCCTCCGGACGTCCGACGCCTTCCGGACGTCCGACCCCTGAGTGACCGCGCCCGCGGGCTGGAGCCCTTGTACCCCTTCACTTTGACCTCCTTTTGCACTATGACTATAAATAGGTCTCTCCCACCTCCTAATTAGATTTAGCATTGGTTTAGCTCATATTTGTGTGAGAGCCCTTGCTCATCCACTTGGATACTTCTCCTCGGAGTCCAGGACCTCTTCGGAGAAGATCCCCCAAGCGGATTCAAGACCCCTTTCTAGGGAAGATCATCAAGACCTCCTTACGGAGAAGAACGGTTCCTTTGTATCCTTACCCTTGTTGATTGTGGATCATATGTATCTCTATGTGTTCGGTGATCTAGCACTCGTGTGATTGATTCTATGTCGGTTTCGTGATTCTCTCTCGTTTTCCCCGTGTTTTCCCCTTTGTGCTTCCGCGTGTTCTTCGTGATTCCCCGTAGGATCCACTCCAAACGTGAAAGATCGTCCACCTAGGGTTCCGCCCTACATCAGAGGGGGTGGAGGCCCATTTAGGAGGAGATTTTCTCTACCATAGAAAGGCCTTCTCTGCTTCATTGTCTTCATCTTTGACTTATTCTTTTATGTGGTCTCCTTTCTCTGACTTGTTGACCACGAAAGGCTTACTTGGACTTTTGTTGACCGGGGTGTCTTGCTTGGACTATTGTTGACCATCTTGACTTGTGCTGACTGCCTAGGTGGTGTGCCTCAAGTATGGGACCTCAAGTATGGCCGGAGTCATTACTACAACAACCACTATTTCCTATTTGTACTAATCCACTCTGGTGAACTAGAAAGGAAAGGACTATATTATAACTGCAAAGGGTAATTTCATCCAAAACAAGCAGCAGAAGACACAACCTATCAAGAATACTGAAACGGATGCAAGACCAAACACGGTACTGAAAAGTCAGTGGAGTAAAAGAATACTATACTAGCTCGCAACCAAATACAAGAGTGATCCGAAAGGGGAATCCTCTATGTACTACCTAAGCGACTGGATCAACAATTTCTCTCACTGGATCAACAATTGCTCTCAGTTGCATACAGTCCAAGAAACTAGAAGTACCAAAGGTTACTAAAAGCAGCAACAAGACAAATAATCGGCAACAACAAGCTAAACAGTAAATTGAAAAAAAACAAGCTAAACGGTAAATAAAACCAAAAAAATGGCTCCACTATTCCAAAGTTTTTGGAGCTTGCGAAAAAGCAACAAAAAAAGAAGTATACATACCCCCCGGAACTTTGAGGTTTGGGTTACATTACATCACCCCCTCAACTCAAAAACCGGTTACTTAATCCCCTAAACTTTGCAATACCGGATAAAACACCCCCTGGGAGACTTTTAAGCTGGTTTTGAGGATGGTTTCACCGACCTAGCACAGTGACCTTGTTTCGTTGGTTGACTTGTATACTGCCACCTCGTCCAGTGACCCATGCCAGTGTAAGCCAACTATTTCTTACCAGGACCATCTTCCTCGCCAAGCATGCGTATGGGAGCCCCTGCTCTGAGTGTGTCGAACACCGAGAGTGCCAGTGCGGAGCCCTAGTCGTCGCCGCTTGGCGCACTGGAGGCTACCACATGACTCACCCTCGCCGCGCGCACGGGAGGCCACCATGAGCCTTACCCTTGCCGCCGTCACTTGGCGCATAGGAGGCCGCCATGAGCACGCCCTTGAAGCCGTCGCTCGGCGCACGGGAGACCGCGATGAGCACACCCTCGCCGCCGCACTTGGTGCACGGGAGATTGCTATGCCCGCATGTGTTCCTGGTGTTGGACGTGTGGAGGTCGGACACATCGACGCTGTTGGCGGTAGCCTGTCCTAGAGCGAAAGGGCTGGTAGTGGTGCGCCACGGCGATGAGAAGCGACATGCCGCAAGGGTCGCACGGTCTGTACACTAGCAGGTCCACAAAGGCATCAGTTTCTTGCATGTCAGGGTAGGCATGGTCTGGACGCACAAGAAGTGTCCTACGCAGTGATGCTTTTCATCTTCGCCCGTTGAGACATCAGCAAAACCACCTAAAAACCCACTAATCAGGGCGCTAGGGGGTGTTTTGTCGGGTATTGCAAAGTTTGGGGGATTAAGTAAACCGGTTTTTGAGTTGAGGGGGTGATGTAGCCCAAACGTGAAAGTTAAGGGGGGTATATACACTTCTTTCAAAAATAAATTATCCCCTAAATAATAGTACAATTAATTCGTAGATAGGGAAAGACTCCACACACTAATAGCTCGACTCAGATCCAAAACAGAAGATATGTGTCAATTCAATATGTGCATGGAAGGGAGCCAACACAAAACCTAACAAAAATCCGTAATTTGCAGAAGAAATTACAGTCTAGGAAGCGCCGAATCCATATGTGCCCATTTCGAATCACAATCACCCAATCCCTACAGGGAGCAAAAATCCCCATTCCAGCTAAACGATTCCGCTAGAATACGCGAGTCTAATTCGATCCCACAAAAATTAGCACAAAGACCAACCTTTGTGCACCTGAATACCCTAATCACAGCCACCGGATCCAGTTCTAGACTCAAACCCACACGCATACTCATCTCAAATCGAGAAGCGTAGACAAGCCACCCCGAAATCAGGGAACGCGGAGTGCCACGAAGAGCACCTACCTGGTGGATGGGCGGGAACATGGAGTTGGTGCAGACAGGACACTCGAGCAATTCGTGTACGCTGGTCGCCGGTGGCCCGCCGGCGGCGCCCGCTGTAGCACCCACTCCCCCGGCCGCGGCCGCGCTCCCGGCATTCATCTTCGCGAACGCGCGTCCTCCGACGCCCCCGTTAGCGGCGAGGTGCACGGGATGGATCGGGATGCTGTGGTGGTGGTGGTGCTGGTGGCTGTCGACGTCGTCTACGTCCATGGAGGCGTCCGGGAGGGAGAGGCACTCCACGCTGTCCATGTCCATGGCGGGAGCGTGCCCCGGCGTCGGCTTCCGTGTTTCTCTCGGTTGCGCTGGGAATTGAGGACGGAGGCGCCTGGCCGCCGCGGTGGGTTCGTTGCGTTTGGGTAATCGGGATTGGTTTGGTTTGGGGACCTTAGGGCCGTTTTGAAGAATAATAAGAAAATGTGGGAAGAATGCTTGTCTCATATTGAATTTGCTTATAATCGTTTATTGCACTCTACTATTAAAATGTGCTCTTTTGAAATTGTGTATGGTTTTCTACCTCGTGTACCTATTGATTTGTTGCCTCTTCCATCTTCGGAGAAGGTTAATTTTGATGCTAAACAACATGCTGAATTGGTTTTAAAAATGCATGAGTTAACTATGAAAAACATTGAGCGTATGAATGCTAAATATAAACTTGCTGGAGATAAGGGTAGAAAACATGTTGTGTTTGCACCTGGAGATCTTATTTGGTTACATTTGCGTAAGGATAGATTTCCTGATTTGCGCAAATCAAAGCTAATGCCTCGTGCTGATGGTCCTTTTAAGGTGTTGGAGAAAATAAATGATAATGCATATAAACTTGAGCTGTCTGCAGATTTTGGGGTTAGTCCCACTTTTACCATTGCAGATTTGAAGCCTTATTTCGGTGAGGAAGATGAACTTCCGTCGAGGACGACTTTATTTCAAGAAGGGGAGGATGATGAGGACATTAATACAATTGTTACAACCACAGCCCCTACTGCTATATATACTGGACCAATTACTAGAGCTCGCGCACACCAATTAAATTATCAGGTACTTTCGTTTCTTGGCAATGATTCCAATGTTCATGAGAATATGATGCTGTCTAAATTGGATACATTTGTTTTGCTTACAAATGAAGGGCCTAGCTTGTAGAAAGATGAACATTGGAGCAAGAACAAGCATGGAGATGATGGCATGCGCAAGGGGAACAAGAACGGAGTTACAAGTGATGATTTCAGGACTTTGAAGCCACCATAATGGGTGCATGAAGCCTTGAACGAAATATACAAGATACCACTTCAAAAATTTCGTCCCGAGGCTATTCTAGGTGTTGCGTCACCTTATTATTGGGCCAGGCCCATGTAATTTCGAAATACATAGGTATAGGCTATTTTTATAGTCTGTATGTGTGGGGAAACAAGAGATAGGGTTGATTTCGGACCCCTCCACCAAGGGCCACAAAATTTCCCCCCTCTTCCCCATATATACAGCCCTTAGGGCACCGTTTAGACTTTGGGTTTTTTTTAGATTAAAGTTTGCCATAGCTGCAACTTCGCGTACTTTGTTTGTGTTCAACGACCAGACAAAGGCGTCACAGAACCCCACCTTGATCAATAAAGCTTTCCTCTTATATTCGCAATATCCAGATTGCAATCTTAGTTTCTTGCTTATTCTTCGTTTGCCTGCAGGAAACAGACCTTCGTGGTCAGGTTGATCGTGCTTCGGCGTGGTCAATAACCCCTTGGAGTTGGTTTAGCTGGAATATTTAAGGAATATTGGAGCAAATATTCCATAAAAATCCTCTAGTACTAGGGAAAAGCTTATAGGCAGACACTTACTAGTAGCGCGGGTTTATACCCCTCGCTACTGCTACTTACTAGTAGCGCGGGTTTTTACCCCTCGCTACTACTAAGTTGATAGTAGTAGCATGGGTTTTTACCCCTTGCTACTACTAAGTGATTTCCACCGTGCCTCCCGAGATCAGCCGTAGTAGTAGCGCGGGTTATAAACCCACGCTACTACTAAGTTGATAGTAGTAGCGCGGGTTATAAACCCCACTCTACTACTAAGTGGTCTCCACCGTGCACCCCGGGACTTGCCATAGTAGTAGCATGGGTATAAACTCAACGCTACTATTATCAACCCACTGACACATGTATAAACATAGCTCATGGAGGCCCAATCCCAGATCCACACACTCTCTCGATTTCACTTCTCCCTCCCACCTGCGAGGCCCTTCCTCGCCCACCGCAACTGCCGGCCTTGCACCTCGACGTCTCCCTCAAATTCGGCGACCTCCTCTTCCACTGTAGCCCCTCCTTCCTCCTCCTCCTCCTCCTTCGTTGCCCCTCCTTCCTCCTCCTCCTCCTCCTCCTCCTTCACTGCTGGAATGAGAGGAAGATCCAACAGAGCGCCGCCCATGACGGTTGCCAGATCTCTAATGAACGCAACCCATGGCGTCATCTAGGGTTTCAGCTCCAACTCCGGCGGTCACCGGTGAGTTGCTGCACCTACTCCTCTCTATCTCTCTCTTCCTCTTCTAATCCTTGTCTCTTTTTTTGTAGCAGCAGCAAAGGAGAGGTGTGGAGAAGAGTTGGATGGGGAAGCACCATCACCATGGACGACTTCATCCCCTCCAGGATCAACATCGACCATGCATGAAGAGGACGATGACGCCTAGCTAGCAGCAGCAGCCATGGCTGGAATTTATTTTTTTAATTCCTAATTAGTTAGCAGTAGCGAGGGTGCAGACCCTAGCGCGGGTGATATCCATGCTACTACTAACGAATGTAGTAGTAGCGCGGGTGGCACCCACGCTACTACTACCAGTTAGCTGTAGCGCCGTATCAGTAGCGCAGGCACCTGCTCTACTGATATACCTAGCACCCGCGCTACTGATATACCTAAAACCAACGCTACTGCTTGGCTTTCCCCTAGTATTGCTCAGGGAGTTTCAACTCATTTGGAGTTGTGCAGAATAGGTAGCTTGACGTAGCTTTTTCAGATCCAGATTTTCAACTGCCAGAATTCTCCCCCTTGGTGCATACCTTGCATATTATGAAAGAAAAGGCATTAGAATTACTCCAAAAGGCATTATTATATAATAAAACAACATAAATAACAGTAAAGAAACATGATGCAAAATGGACGTATCAATCACACACATCTTGTTATATTGAACCGTTTCTGTTATCTTGGCTCAACGCAAACAGTTCATCCGAGTGAACTGTTTGCCCTCTATCGCACACACCTTGATCTGGTTGGCTGTTTCTTTTGTTCCGCCTAATCACAAACAGTTCATCCAAGTGAACCGTATGCCGTATATCGCACACACCTTCATCTGGATGCCTTTTTCTGTTCTTCTGCCCCATCGCAAACAGTTCATTGAACTGAACCGTATGCCCTGCATCGCTCACGTAACTAAAATATGAACAATGTTTGATGCATCCGTCATTGCAAACGTTTTGCACCTTTTTTGACGTTTTTTACATCTTTGCTTGCTATTATTGCATCGCACATAGTTTCGTCGAAGGGTCTCTAATCGTAGTGTCGCGTTAGCAGCATCCTGCAGTAGTGTCGCGCCGCATGGTTGTCATCGATCTCTTCCCAACCTCGAGCTACCCGCCATCTGCCCTTCCCTCAGCGATCGCCGATCTCTCTCCCTCCATAGGCAACAGTGCTCCCCTCCATCAGCGGTGCCCCCTGAAAATTACCAATTTGACCCTTAGTCCCAGTGTTATATTTGGTTATTTACTAAAATCTCCTTTTGGTGGAGAAGGTTGGATTGTTAGTGTAGATGATTTAGAAGATATAATTGGTGGGCATGTATGGTTGGGTTTTATTTATGTATCTGGCGGAATTTAGCATATTTTAACCAAACACACACAAATCATTTACCTATAACGATTCATCTTATGAAAAATCAATTACACCAAAGTGTTTCCAAAGGCGAATCCACTCTGAATTTGATAAATGTATTGCTTGTGAAGTATGTGTTTGCGTATGTCCGATAGATCTACTGTTGTGGATTGGAGATTTGAAAAGGATATTAAAAGAAAACGATTGCTTAATTATAGTATAGATTTTGGAGTTTGTATATTTTGTGGCAATTGTGTTGAGTACTGTCCAACAAGCTGTTTATCAATGACTGAAGAATATGAACTTTCTACCTATGATCGTCATGAATTGAATTACAATAAAATTGCTTTAAGTTAGTTACCAATCTCCATAATGGGAGATTACACAATGCTCCTCTCCCTCGGCGGTGCCCCCGCCGCTCCTCTCCCTCGGCGGTGCCCCCTGCTGCTCCCCTCCCGCGGCAACTCTTGCCACTTATCCCCTCCTGTCGGAGGCATGGACTTCTACTTCCCTCTATCAGAAGTTCATGTTGCAGCTCCCCTCTCTCGCGCCTCTCCGATCTGGCCTCTCTGGCCGCCGGATCTAGCCAGGAGGGGCAAAAGAGCTCGTCGGTCGTGTCTGACCGCCCATGCCGTCTGTGTCAGGATGTGGGTGGGGCAACCTCGGGTAGAGCGGGGGAAGGAAACATGTAGTCTTTGATTTGAGATTGATTAGAACTCACACAGGCTTAAATTCTGAAGCTAATGGAATAGAATCAAAACTAACCCTGTTCAGATTAGTACACAATTAGGATTTCTAGGGCTAAGGTAGTCATCACCTTATCTTTCCAACTTCCTCGGATACTTTTGTTTGAGAGTGGAATCTAGGTTCAAATTCACTTATTATCGACTTCTTGTACAACTTAACCATATCATGTGAAAATAATTAGACCATTTTCACTGTGCAATATGTGCCTTTATTCAGAATGTTCCATCTTTAACACTTTTGATGATCTTTAAATCTTTGAGTGTCATGAGCAGAGATGACCATAAGTCCATAACAATGGAATGGATAAATAAAAAGCTAAAATAGTTGTTCTCTTCTTAAACCCTAGTTCTATAGTGTTCTTCTCTTATTTACTTGTGATAAAGTCAGAAGTGTGTTATGTTTAACCAAAAACTTATTTATAGCATGCTCTAGCTATGGAAATTAGACCTACCTAATTACACAAGGATTGTGGATTGATGTGACGCCCTCGATTCAATCGTACGCTAATCATACACGCAAATGTGTACGATCAAGAACAAGGACTCACGGGAAGATATCACAACACAACTCTAGACACAAATTAAAATAATACAAGCTTTATATTACAAGCCAGGGGCCTCGAGGGCTCAAATACATAAGCTCGAATACACAAGAGTCAGCGGAAGCAACTATATCTGAGTACAGACATGAGTTAGACAAGTTTGCCTTAAGAAGGCTAGCACAAAAGCATCATCGATCGAAAAGGCAAGGCCTCCTGCCTGGGAGCCTCCTAACTACTCATAGTCATCGGCGGTCTTCACGTAGTAGTAGGCACCCTCAGTGTAGTAGCAGTCATCGTCGAAGGTGGCGTCCGGATCCTGGGCTCTACCATCTGGTTGCATCAACTAGAAAGAAGAAAGAAGGGGGAAAAAGGGGTAGCAAAGCAACCGTGAGTACTCATCCAAAGTACTCGCAAGCAAGGAACTACACTACATATGCATCGGTATCAATGAAATGGGTTGTATATGCGGACTGAACTGTAGCATGCCAAAAGAGAAGGGGAAAGCATAGCCTATCGAAGACTAGCATCTTCAAGCAGCTCCAAGCATCTTGCAGCGTCAGAAGAGATAAGAGTAGCATAAAGTAAAGTAGTAGTAGTGTTATCAACCTCGGCCAGATATCCTTTCTCGACTCCCTGCGAGAAATCAATCCTAGAGCCATACTATCCAGTTCTCATCTCCATTTCTCATATCCATTTCTCATCTCAAGTATCCAGTTCTAGTTGTATCGATCGGGATACAACTCCAAGTGTCCGTTGCCGTAGGACAGGCTATCGATAGATGTTTTCTTCCCTGCAGGGGTGCACCAACTTACCCACCACGCTCGATTAACTCCGGCCGGACACACTTTCCTGGGTCATGCCCGACCTCGGCCAAACAATAAGACGCAACCCAACCTAGGCTAAATAGAGAGGTCAGCACACCGGACTAAACCTATGCCCCCAGGGGTCATGGGTCATCGCGCCGGGAACTCCTGCATGTTGCGAACACGACCGGTGAGCAGACCTAGCTACCTCCTTAAAAAGGCAGGTGCTTAGCAGTCCAACCCGGCGCGCGCCGCTCAGTCACTGACGTCTATTAAGCTTCGGCTGATGCATACGACGCAGAACGCCCATACTATGCCCATGTGATAGTTAGTGCTATCAGGCCAGAGGCCCCTCGGATCAAATATCCAAATCGTAGTGGATTAGGAACGCGCGGTAACAAGCAGAGACTCACGAAAGATGTGACCCCGTCGCCCCGTCTCGAGGACTTGCGGCAAGGGCTAGGAATGCCCGGCCACGCCTCGTAATTATCTCGCGGGCACCCTCCAGGTTAACCTGTCTCCACATCACTCGCGGGTACCCCTTAGGGTCGACCCGCCTTTTCAAGTAACAGTTGTAAAGTCCAAGTATCTGTGTGTCCAAACATCAAGGGGAAAACCCAGGGAATCACCCCCGGCGGATTCCACTCGATGTAATCATCAAGGTGAACGTAAGAGGATCCACCCTCAAGGTTCACACTTGAGGGGTTGCACGACAGAGTCATATCGGAAGTGGTTAAGGTGGAATCACCCTCGATGACCATGACCGAATAACTACACTACCGGGTTAACATCAGAAGTGCTGATGAGGTCTCACCCTCAGCACTCGATAGTAACCCAGTAGTGTCGAGCAACTAAGGGGAAGTGATGTGCAGTGTCGGGGCCTAGTCTTTGATCCCGTTGATAGGGTCTTCGATGATGAAGCAGCGGCAACAAGGACAAGGTGGGGGTCACAGATGGATCACTAACCAACCTATACTAAGTAGTTTAGGATAAGTAGGTAAGGTAACAATAAGCAGGTTACAAAAGTAGGCTATGCATCAGAATAGGAGCAAACGATAACAGTAGCAAAATCTAATGCAAGCATGAGAGAATGGAATGGGCGATATCAGGATGATCGAGGGGGGGGGGGCTTGCGTGGAAGCTCCGCTGAAAGGGAAGAAGGTTCGTCGTCGACGTAGTCGATCACAGGGGCAGCATCAGTCTCCGGGTCTACCAGAGAGAAGAGGGGGCAGAAACAATAAATATAAAGCAAACAAAGCATCATAAGGCATAACATGGAAATACACGGTGTTAGGGGTGAAGTAACACAATGCTAGACGTTGCAGACAGGGAGGGAAAACATCCAGAGGGGTTTCCCCAATGTTTGACGTTTTTTGGACAGATGAAAAGAGAGGGGTCGTGATGCGGAGCATCCATCGGTCATCCCCATTGACCTTCCATTGTCTCACCAAGCACCAAGAGGACCCATGACTAGAGCACAAGCTAGAGCTCTCGAGACCGAGGTGACTTCTCTCCTTAGTGATATCTCATTTGATCCTCTTGAGACATGGCTACTACCTAAGTCCGGAATGTTGTGCATGATTAGGTACCAAGAGGACCCTCCCGACGATGTTCATGAAGATGGTCAAGACACCAAATCCACGGAAGAAGAGAACCAACGGAAGAAGGCGAGAATAGCCTCCAGGCACCGGACATCCGTCCATGGCCCCGGACATCCGGACCCTGGAGATCTACTTGGACAGGAGCCGGCAGAAGAGGCTACAGGGACCGGACATCCGGCGTCCAGCCCGGACATCCGGCCCCCCTCACCGGAATTCCAGCCTCCAGCCCAGACATCCGGAGGCGCCATCCAGGGAGCACAGAAGCTTGCCCCAACAGCCCGGACATCCGGCTGCCTCACCGGACATCTGGCCCCTCCTGAAGCACCGGACATCCGGCCCCTCCGCGCGGACATCCGGCCCCGCCCATCCAGAGAGCCGCAGCGCCAACTCCACCAGCCCGGACATCCGGAATGTCAGCCCAGACATCCGGCCCGTCGCGAGCGCCCGGACATCCGCCCCCCTCCTGCCTGCGTGCAGCACCTCAGGGCCGTGGCCCATGTACCCCTTCATCCTGTAGACTATTTATACTCCCCCTCCACCTATGTTCTAGGGTTAGCATTGTGATAGATCATTTGAGATAGAGAATTGCTCATCCGTACCGGATCTACTCCTCGTGAGGGACCACACCACTTCGGAGAAGATCCATCCGGATTCAAGGCCTCCATCCGGAGAAGACAATCAAGACCTCCTCACGGAGAAGAACGGTTACTCTTCTATCGTCCCTTGTTGACTTTGGATCTTGTGTTACTTTGTGCCTCGATGATCTAGCACTTGTATGATCAAATTCGTGTCGGTTGAGTGTTTCTCTTTTTTTTTCCCTCGTGATTTCCCTCATGTTCTTCCGTGCGTTCTTCGTGTTCCCCGTATGATCCACTCCAAACGTGAAAGATCGGCCCCATAGGGTTCCGCCCTACATCATCTTGGTATCATGAGCCACGTTGATCACGTTTTTGGAGCCCCTACCCTGTGTTTTCTAGCTTGATTTTGTTGTTTTCGTCCTAAATCTAAAAATCCCCACCAAAAATAGCCTCAATTTTTTTTGTGATTTGTTGGTGTGATGAAGTTTTGTTGGATTTGATCCACGTATCTGCTTCGCATCGAGTGGATCTAGCTTTTCCCCATCTCTCCCGCGATTTCCATGCACCAATTCGTCCGAATTTTGCGCCGGAGTTGCCCTTTTTACCGTGGAGTTCATCGTGTCCGTCCCCGATCCAGGAGCCCGGACATCCGCCCGTGTCCACCGGACATCCGGCGTCCCGGACATCCGGCCCCTGGCAGCAGCAACTCCATTCCCCCGCGCCCATTTCCGCCTAGTTTCGCCCAATTTTGCCCCGGTGCCCACGCTTACTTCCGCATACCCCCACCGCTTTCCACAAGCACCACCACCGTTCACCGCTACCTCCTACATCGATTTTGACACGTCTGGGTCTTTGAGATTTTGGGTTGTGGTTCCCGTGTCCTATTGTGTTTCGGCTATATGGGTACGGTTCGACGTCAACATCACCAACGCTCATCTCCATCGACTACTCATCATCGCCAAGGACGGTAACTTCGACGACATCTTTGTCATACCTTGCAATTGCATTGATACCCACATGGCCTTACTTTTGCACAGCTTACCCATCAAGACTAGCCATGAGTATTGAGGGCAACGTGACTTGTTCACGTTAGTGATCATACTCCATAACATACATACCATACCATCGTGGTGCATATCTTGGCATCAACTTTTATGTCACAAAGTTGTCATCGCATACACAATTGCTATCTTGGTTCGTGAAGTTTTGCATGCGAAAAGAGCTCAAAAGTGAAAGAGCCACCCAGGCTTTTAAGCAAAGAGGAAAGATAAGCAAAGATCTTATAAGCAAGAACCATAGCATCATACTACATTAAGATTGTCATACTCGATCATCTTGGATCATAGCACCAAAATACCATACCTATAGCATACTTGGGATAGAGGTTGTTGCATTTTTGCCTAGTAGGTTGTGCACAAGTTCCATATCTGCCTATTGTGCAATCGTGCTAGCATCTCTTGTGTATTGTGCAATAAGAGCATTTTCATGGATTCCACATTTTGGCTCACTTTTGGTTTGCACAATCCCACTTATCTATTTGCGTGTGCGTTTCCGTGTACCACTAGTTGCTTGGTCTACTTGTTGCATTTGCAAATTTGTGAATCTTTTCCAACATTATTGAAGCTCACTTACAATTGCATCAAATTTTGTGCCACCATCCTAACCAAGCTCCACCATAAGCTTTTATTTGTGTAGGTGTGAGAACTGACAAGAATTGGTACCAATAGTGCTATTTCATTGTCCGCATTTGAGTGAACTTGATTCATCGTCAACATCGGTCAAGGTACATTGGTATAAGTTCTTCTCCTTCTACCACTCACATTTTTTCTTGGAATGATGGATAGGCCAAGTACTTCTACCAACCCACTCTTCATCGAGCAAGACAACGACATGTCATCATACGTCACCAAGAGCCGCCTCTTTGGTGCACAACGAGCGTTGCATCAAGAGCAACAAGCTATGACCGACCGCATTGACAACCTCGCCACCGACTTGCGACTCTCCGAGCAACGTACCAAGGACTACTTCGGCATCAAGCTTGACACTCACAAGCAAGAGAATGATGCAAGGATGGACGAGATCTGCGCCTTGTTGGTGAACCGTTCTCCTTCAACTTCTTCATACTCAAGACGGAGCCGCTCAAGTCGACACACCGACGACTCCTTCTTCGGCTCAAGTACACCATCATCAAACACTCTTCGACGAGCCGCGCATCAAGACCGTCATGCATCTCGCAATCTGCTACATGACAAGCATTCACAAGAGCAAGTTGATGAGCAAGAACTTCGTCCTCCACAACATCAAGTTGCGTTTGCTCAAGCTCAAGAACGAAAACGACAAGGGCACCAAGAGGAAGAACGAGCGCGTCTACACCAAGAGTAACAAGACGTCGAGGCTCAACGTCTTCAACAACAACAACGTGAAGCGCAAGCTCTTGAGGCGCAACGTGCCCTTCAAGAATCAAGTCGAGCCATCGCCAACCGCAATCGCGAACGGTGCAATCAAGAGGAAGCCCTTTGAGAAGAAATCCAAGAGAGGAACTACCAATCGCGAGTGCAACGTCAAGTTCCTCAAGCTCCTCCACAATCTCGTCAAGCTCCACCTCAACCTCAAGTTCAACAAGAGCAAGTTGATCATGGACTTCATCCACGCCAAGAACAACATGAGGATGATTACCTTCCATGTCAAGGGCGTCATCATCACCATCGCCAACAACACAATGAAGAGCAACGCTACGGCAAGCTAAAATTCACCATGCCCAAGTTCAATGGAAGCAATGATCCCGAAGAATACCTCTCATGGGCATTGAAGGTCGAAAAAATCTTTCGTTTGCACAACTATGAGGAAGAGAAGAAGATTGCTATGGCATCACTTGAGTTCCAAGACTACGTGCTCATATGGTGGGAACAAGTCCTTGAGCGCCGACAAGCAAGAGGTGAACCTCCAATCACCACTTGGGCTCAAATGAAGGAAGTCATGCGAGCATGTTTTGTGCCCACATACTACAACCACGATCTCTTCAAGAAACTCCAACTCCTCAAGCAAGGAACAAAGAGTGTTGAAGAATACTACAAGGAAATGGAGATAGCCATGATTCGAGCCAATGTCACGGAAGATGATGAGCAAACTATGGCACGATTCTTGAATGGACTCAATCATCCCATCAAGAAGATTGCCGACTTCCAACCCTACTCCAACCTCATTGAGCTCGTGCATCGAGCTACAAAGGCGGAACGTCAAGTCCAAGATGACTTCAAGTACGCCAAGTACTCGTCTAAGACCTGCGGCTTCTCCAACAACCAAGCTTCAACAACTCCTCCAACCTCTACATCAACCAAGCCTTCTCCAAGCAACGAGGACAAGTAAAGTTATAAGAAAACTTCGACTATCTCAAGTCGTCTTCCTCCTTCAAGCAACTTCAAGCCGCGTGCTTCATCATCTACTCCAACCGATGAGACCGTCAAGAGAAGCTCCTTCAAGTGTTTCACTTGCGGCGGCCGAGGCCACAAGTCCTATGAATGCACCAACAAGCGCACCATGATCCTCAACAATGATGGAACCTATGAATCCATGAGTGATGAGGAGATGGAAGCCCTTGAGCAAGTGGCCATGCACCGGCGCGTGAATGAGGATGAACATGATCAAGTCTTTTGTGATGAGGATTCGAGCCCCACTCTCGTTGTTTCCAAAGTCTTGACTCTTCAACATCAACAAGAAGAAGACCAATGATTCCACATCTTCCATGCAAAGGCCAGCATCAAGGGAAGGTCAGTCAAGGTCATCATCGATGGAGGTAGTTGCCACAACTTGGAAAGTGAAGAACTATGCCCCAAGCTTCAATTGGTCAAGATGAAGCACCCGCACCCCTACAAAGTCCAATGGCTAAGTGACTCCGGCACTATACGAGTTGAGGATATGGTCCAAGTCTCCTTCAAAATTGGTGCATATGAGGACACTTTGGAGCGTGATGTCGTCCCAATGTCCGTTTGCCACCTCCTTCTTGGTCGACCATGGCAATTCGACTGTGGTGTCATCCACAACGGGCGTACCAATCACTATAGCTTCAAGATGAAAGGGAAGGAGTATGTGCTATGACCTATGTCTCCTAGTCAAGTGATTGCCGACAAGCAAGCCACCCATCATGGAGAGAAGAGTGAGAAAGTGATCCACCAAAAAGTGAGTGAGAGCCACAAGCCAAACTTGAGCGCCTCTTCGCCTAGAGAGAAAAACCTAGTCCTATTTGCCCCCAAAAGTGAGATGAGAGAAGTGTGTGAGAACCCATCGAGTGTTATGCACTTTGTCCTTGTGTGCAAGGATGGGGAACCAAAAACTAACACCTCTCATGAGCTACCTTTAGTGTTTCAATCTCTTTTGCAGGAGTTCCAAGATGTTTTCCCCGATGAGCTACCTCCGGGTCTACCTCATCTACAAGGCATTGAGCATCGAATCAACCTCATCCCCGGAGCGCCCTTCCAAACAAAGCTACATACCGCGTCAACCCTGAAGAAACTAAGGAGATCCAACGGCAAGTACAACAACTAATCGACAACTGTCATGTACGTGAAAGCCTAAGCCCTTGTGTCATTCCGGTTATACTTGTCCCTAAGCAAGATGGAAGTTTTCGCATGTGCTCCGATTGTAGACCTACAAATGCTATTACCGTTCTCTATAGGCATCCCATTCCTCGCCTAGATGATATGCTTGATGAACTTAGTAGTGCCGCCTTTTTCTCAAAAATTGATCTTAAAAGTGGCTATTATCAAATCCGCATACAAGAAGGTGACGAATGGAAAACCGCTTTCAAAACCAAATTTGGCTTGTACGAGTGGTTGGTTATGCCTATGGGTTTATCCGAAGCTCCCGGTACTTTCATGAGACTCATGCATTTTGTGCTTCGACCTTATATTGGAGTGTTTGTTGTGGTTTACTTTGATGATATTCTTGTATTTAGCAAATCCATGAAAGAGCATCTTAATCATGTTAGGGCTGTTTTGCAAACGCTTTGCAAGGAACGTCTCTATGCCAACATGAAAAGTGCACGTTTGGTGTTGACAAGCTAGTTTTCTTGGGTTTGTCATTTCTTCCAAGGGTGTCCATGTTGATGAATCTAAAATTGAAGCTATTAAAACTTGGCCCCAACCCACCAATTTGCAACAAGTGCGTAGCTTTCTTGGTTTTCCAGGTTTTTGTTGTCGCTTTGTGAAGGATTTTAGCACTATTGCCGCTCCTTTGCATGCCTTTTGTTTGGGGATCTTTGCAATCCACCGCTTTTGATGAGCTCAAGTCTTTGCTTGCTCATGCTCCGATTCTTGCTTTGCCCAACTTTGACAAAACTTTTGAGGTTCATTGTGATGCAAGTGGTATCGGAATTGGCGGAGTTTTGATGCAAGAAAAACGAGCCATTGCATATTTTAGTGAAAAACTCTCCGCCGCTCAACTTAACTATCCCATCTATGACTAAGAATTGTATGCTTTAGTGCGTGTGCTACATGTTTGGGAACATTATCTTAGACCTCATGAGTTTGTCATCCATACCGATCATGAAACACTTAAGTACTTAAAAGGTCAAACTAACTTGAACAAGAGTCATGCCAAATGGAGTGAAATTATTGAATCTTTCCCGTATGTGATCAAGTACATTAAGGGTAAGGAAAATGTAGTTGCAGATGCACTTTCACGAATATGCATGCTTGTCACTAAACTTGAGTTGAATGTTATTGGCTTTAAGCACATAAAAGACTTGTATGCTAATGATCCATCTTTTGCTACTCCTTATGCTAAATGTTTGATGCATACATCTTGGGAACAATATTACATCAAGGATGCTTATCTTATGAGAGCTAACAAACTATGCATTCCCGAGTCTTCTCTTTGTTTGCTCCTTTTGCAAGAGGCTCATGGAGGCGGACTCATGGGACATTTTGGTCGCGACAAGACATTCGCCACGCTCTCCAAGAACTACTTTTGGCCCAAGATGTTCCGCGACGTCTCACGCTTCACCAACCGATGCTCTACATGTCGCAAAGCTAAGTCCAAAGCTCAATCACATGGTCTTTACATGCCTCTTCCTATTCCTTATCAACCTTGGGAAGACATTAGCATGGATTTTATACTTGGTTTGCCTAGAACTCAAAATGGGAAGGATTCCGTGTTTGTTGTTGTGGATCGATTTTGTAATGTGGCACATTTTATTCCTTGCAAAAAGATAGACGATGCTTCACACGTTGCAACTCTCTTTTGTAGGGAAATCTTGAGCCTCCATGGAATACCAAAGACAATCGTCTCCGACCGCGACGTCAAGTTCTTGAGTTACTTTTGGAAGACGATATGCACCAAGCTCGGAATCAAGCTCTTGTTCTCGTTCGCATATCATCCTCAAACCGACGGCCAAACGGAGATGATGAACCGTACGCTCTCCACTCTACCTCGCGTGTTGATCAAGAAGAACATCAAGGAGTGGGAGGAGTGTCTACCCATCACCGAGTACGCCTACAAACGTGCAAGACATTCAACGACCGGCAAGTCCCCCTTCGAGGTCGTCTACGGCTTCAACCCGTTGTCCCCATTTAGGGATGGCAATAGGTACCCATTACCCGTGCACCCTGCGGGTAAAAACCCTATTAAGGCAAGGGTATGGGTCAAAAACATACCCATGGGTACATAAATAGGAAAATTCCATACCCACCGGTTATACTGGGTACGGGTATGGTTTAGTATAACCCACACCCATGTACCCATGTACCCGCATATAATCTAAGAAATAGGCCTTATATATTATTTATCCACATATTAAACATATTATATGTACATAAATCCCACAACCCTAAAAGGACCTCATAATCCATTCATGCTAGGCCGCCGCACCACAATAGCTAGCCCACGAACGAGTATGCATTGTTTCCATGATGTGTTGTTGCTTGTAAATTATTATTATAAGTTGTTGTTTATGACTATGTAATGCTCAAATTGATGTGTTGCAAATCTGGGTAATTTTACCCGCAGGTACCCATTTACCCTGATGGGTGACGGGTATGGGGAAAAATTATACCCGTCAACGGGTATGGGTACGGGTGATGGGTATGCTTTGGGATGATGGTTAAGGGTATAGGGTGGCTCCCCTCATACCCAAACCCTGCGGGTGCCATCCCCATCCCCATTGGACATTCTACCTCTTCCTCTACAAGAGCACACCAACCTTGACGCAAGTGCCCGTGCAAGCAACATCAAGAAGAGCATGAAGATACAAGGCACACCATCGAGCGCCAAGTACAATGACTTGCAACAAAGCTCAACATCAAAAAGCATCCCATGATATTCAACATTGGAGACCTCGTGTGGCTACACCTTCGCAAGGATCGCTTCCCCAACGAACGCAAGTCCAAACTTCTCCCTCGAGCCGATGGACCCCTCAAGGTGCTAGCATGCTACAACAACAACGCTTACAAGATCGACCTACCACGTGACAAGTACAACGTGATCGACATCTTCAACGTCTCCGGTCTCTCCCCGTACCATGGTGATGAGGATTTCGATCCGAGGTCGGATCTTTCCCAAGGGGGGGAAATCATGCGGAGCATCCTTCGGTCATCCCCATGGACCTTCCATCGTCTCACCAAGCACCAAGAGGACCCATGACTAGAACACGAGCTAGAGCTCTCGAGACCGAGGTGACTTCTCTCCTTAGTGATATCTCATTTGATCCTCTCGAGACATGGCTACTACCTAAGTCCGGAATGTTGTGCATGATTAGGTACCAAGAGCACCCTCCCAACGATGTTCATGAAGATGGACAAGACACCAAATCCACGGAAGAAGAGAACTAAGAGAAGAAGGCGAGAACAGCCTCCAGGCACCGGACATCTGGCCATGGCCCCGGATATCCGGCCCCTATAGATCTACTTGGACAAGAGTCGGCAGAAGAGGCTATAGGGACCGGACATCCGGCGTCCAGCCCGGACATCCGGCCCCCCTCACCGGAATTCCGGCCTCCAGCCCGGACATCCGGAGGCGCCATCCAGGGAGCACAGAAGCTTGCCCCGACAGCCAGGATATCCGGCTGCCTCACCGGACATCCGGCCCCTCCGCGCAGACATCCGGCCCCGCCCATCCAGAGAGTCGTAGCGCCAACTCCACCAGCCCAGACATCCGGCACATCAGCCCGGACATCCGGCCCGTCGCGAGCGCCCGGACATCCGGCCCCCTCCTGCCTGCGTGCAGCGCCTTAGGGCCGTGGCCCATGTACCCCTTCGCCCCGTAGACTATTTATACTCCCCCTCCACCTACGTTCTAGGGTTAGCATTGTGATAGCTCATTTGAGATAGAGCATTGCTCATCTGTACCAGATCTACTCCTCTTGAGGGACCGCACCTCTTCGGAGAAGATCCATCCGGATTCAAGGCCTCCATCCGGAGAAGACAATCAAGACCTCCTCACGGAGAAGAGTGACTACTCTTGTATCGTCCCTTGTTGACTTTGGATCTCATGTTACTTTGTGCCTCGATGATCTAGCACTTGTGTGATCAAATTCGTGTCGGTTGAGTGTTCTCTTGTTTTCCCCTCGTGATTTCCCTCGTGTTCTTCTGCGCGTTCTTCGTGTTCCCCATAGGATCCACTCCAAACGTGAAAGATCGGCCCCATAGG
The DNA here is from genome assembly GCF_018294505.1 of Triticum aestivum. Taxonomy (NCBI): domain Eukaryota; kingdom Viridiplantae; phylum Streptophyta; class Magnoliopsida; order Poales; family Poaceae; genus Triticum; species Triticum aestivum. The sequence continues at coordinate 252,832,968 of NC_057795.1, forward strand.
GTTCTGCCCTACATCAAGTCGGTTCCATGTTCAGCATGCTAGGGGCATGTGACAGATGAACGGACCGTGTATTCGGATTTGTTGGATTTTTCTGAGCAACTTTCATGTATAAACTTTTTCGATCTGAGCTACGGTCTATTTTCTATGGATTTATATAGATTAAACATTTTCTGAATTTACTGGATTTAAAGTAATTTGAAAATAAATGGTCAAAAAGCTGTGGATACACAGAGTGTACCGAGCTGTTTGCATATGAGGCCAACAATGGGCCCAGTCAACTGCCCAGCCAGCAGTTGACTGGTCAACATTGACTGGTCAAAGGTTGACTTGGGGTCCACCTGTTAGTGACTAGACTTAGTTTAGACTTTAATTAAGTTAGAATAATTAGCAATGGGGGCCGCTAATCATAGAGCCATTTGGCTAATGCAACAAAACAAAAACAAAAACTAACAGGGGCTAATCCCCCGATTACCCAGGCCGGCCAAAACAAGCAGTGGCCCGAGGCCATGGCTGGGGCACGCTCGGCCGCTCCCAAAGGAGCGCTGGTGGCCATCACCCGGCGCATGGGGCGGGGGTGCAGGGCGAGGCCCCTAGGCAGAAGCGACCTGGTCAGAGTGGCCAGGCAAATTCGAACATTTATGCTAAAATTCGAACATTTTAGTTTTATAGTTTGAAGAAAATAATAATTTGACTTGTTATTTGAGTTTTGGGTTTGACTCCGATTTTCATCAAGTGGCAAATTGGCTTAATAAAATATGATGACATGGCACATTGGGGTGAGGTCACTGTAGCTTAATTATCGGGGCGTTACAAATCTCCTCCACTACAAGAAATCTCGTCCCGAGATTTAAGAGGTGGACTAAGGGGGAAAAGTTATGGTTACGAAATTCTAAGGGAACTTCTTTTTCTTGTTGATCTCATTGAAGAGGTTGGTCCATTACGCTGGTGTCTTCTATTTGTGGCATCAAGGCATCATGATGAAGTCGTCATCCTTTCTTTAGAATCTCCATCGTACTTGCGAAAAGAATAAGGGTATCTTTGGGAGAATGGACCTTTGCAAGGTTGAATATCTGGTGGATAACTCAGGGAGTGTGGCAGAAAGTATCTCTCGAGTCGAAACTCAGAGAAATCCTCGAGAGCGAGATACATTTACTTGAAGGTATGAGAAGTTTCAAGCGGGTAGGCAATCATTCGGTCCTAGAATAAAGTGTGAAAGGGGTTCAGAGCAACGGGAATAAGTATTGCGTCTGATACCAAAATAGATCATATCTAGGAAGGCGGCTCTTGATCTACATACGAAGCCAAGCATGAGGTCTAAATTTGGAAACAAGGGTGTAAAGGAGAGTCAGGTTTCGATCCTGTGGAACTGTGGGTTATGGGCCCACCATGTTGGTTAAATATAGAAAGTGCGCTGACATCTTGCACGGTCATGATAGCAAGGCATCTCAGAGGATAGCATGTTAGTTATGTTGGCAACAACATTGGTACCAAGGGCGAGGGATGAAGAGAACCATTTCCCTGCTCGCATGAACGAGGCGGGCCAATAGGCAAAGTTCTCATCCATCGGTGGTTAATGGAATGTCAACAACAATAATAACAAGGTCTTACTGACAAATTGTACACCGAGGTGTTTACCTAAACAGGGAATTATCTCTGCTCAGATAATTTAGATTACATGAAAGGTTAACAAAACAATGGAAAGGAAAATATCATTAGTACATCAATCAGACCAACGGAAAGGAAATGTGTTTATACCCAATTATGAAGAGTAGATATTTCCCATACACGACAGGACAACAAGTAGATAACCAAGCAGATAAAGGGGCGAGAGAATTCATGTTGTTACCCATACAATGGTGTTTGGATAATTGATCAAGAAACATTTAGCATTATATTTCCAATGTTCTTGCTGATGCTCGGAGTACCACACACATGCTTCGGGATAGTGTTGACATGGTCATCAGGGAAAGATCAGACTTCGGATACACAAAGGATCCATCGGAAACAACTTAGAAAATAAGTCATACAATTTCAGCAAGGAAAAGATGAGGGTGTGGTTGACGGGCTCAGCAACAATCCATCGACATGTCAAAAAGGATGTATTTCCAAAATTATATGAACAAGTTTGTGTTGGGGAAGGCAAGAATGTTGTCGATGATAACATAAATCATCGAGGGGCAAGGGTTGTATTTCTCATCATGAAGTCGATTGATATCCTGGAAGAGCTCAGAATGTTGATGAGCACGCACAATTGTCGAGAGATTTCAGGAAGATGTAATCGATCGGCGATGACATCAAGTCAAAGGGATGATGAAGCGAAAAGTTATTGAAACCACGGGTACGACACAAACTCGAAAGCAAGCTTGCTGTTCAAGGCGAAATGGTATGACGAGGAATGTCGACATAAGCTTAGCTCATCGTCGAAAATTCTGTTCCGGGAAGAAGGACATGTTAGCACAGTTAAAATTCAGCATGATAATGACATAGCCGGCCACGCTAGGAATGACTAGAAGGATTATTAAACTCGTAAGCAATGAAAATTACTTAGAGTTATAGAATCGGAGTGCAGAATCGATTCAACCGATTCACTTATTGGTGTCCTCGAGTGATTAATAACTCAGATCCTGGGGGAAATCTGAAATCGGTGAGAAGTAATACTAGATGAAGACTCCTAGGAAGCAACACAGTTCTTTGATATTCTCGAGGTACCGGAGGGTAATACTCGAAGGAATATCAAAATAGAGGTTGCGGAGATGCATTGATCTGCAGAAGACAAGTGATTTAACTTGTCCGAGAAACAGAATTAAAGGGGAACAATCATGGTCAGAACCATGGTTGCCAAGGACCAAACATAGATACCATATGAACTTATTATAAGGGGATTATTATATCACAAGAAGCTTCCATGATAAGTTCCACATTAGGTCCATGGGCATGAACACAAAGTTCAAGGTCAACTCCCACTTCTCCAATGCAAAACCTTTCATTCATTTCTCACTTTCGACGAAGTTGTAGTGTTGAAATTTTATCTGGCATAACACCAGTAGAGTATGACTCGTGAAAACTCTCGGGTTCACATGGATTAAGGAAGGCATAGTTTCAACCCATAGGGGCATCTTGGGAACATATACCACGAACTCCACGAGTAAAATAACACAAGCTCGAAGGCAGAGCATGGTTGAGAAGGCAGAGGATACAATTTACCCAAGGCATTATGTATCTGAGGAAAGGCTCAAAAGGTTATTGAATATGACGAACATTGTCCGATAAAATCCAACAAAGGATCTGGCAGTCCACATAGGATCTGATGTGGGTATCGGTACTCAACCAGAAGAAGAAAGAATGCAAAGGCTTCGGAGTATAGAAACATATGAATAATTCGATGCTTATATGCAAAGAAATCATGATTTCAAAAATAGAAGATCAGAAGCAGACGCTCTGATCAAAAGGTAAGTAAGTTGAATAGCCCTAGGGATACAATTGACGACAATTTGATTGGTCGAGAAACAACTCTTGGTCAAATGACGTCCAAGCCGGAAGAATGAATTCTATGATCCGACCGAGGATTGCGAGCATCCGCAACATACTGAATCAACGGACTCAAAAGGATAGTGACAAAGGATGCCAATAAGATTACTAGACTTATGGGATTATCCATAATGCAAGCAGGCAAGGAGAATCAAGAGTAATAGGCTGCGGAGGATTTTCGGAAGATCAGATAGTATTTCCAAGTATTTAGGAAAGTATATGAACAACTGGAGATGAAGGTACAAGTGGCAAGGATGTTATTCACGGGGATTACCGGTGGTCACAAACTGCAACGCGTGGACACAGGGTCTCAGGAATCATTGAGGAGTATCTTCAGAGTCTTCTGATACAGCGGACGATCATATGTGGTGAAGGGGATCTCCAGAATGAAGTGGTTACGAGAACCTAATGTCAGAGTTAGTAAAATATTTAACCCGAATAGACGAGAGATCAGAGTCCCAGAGTATAGACGGGGAGTAAAATATTCTAATACCACCCAATGGCGACGTGGGCCCATAAGCCGCACAACCATGTTAGTAAAAGTTTTTCAGTGACTAGACTCAACTTCGACCAAGGAGTTGGAAAGGGGGCTACCTACAGGCAGTCGGCTCTGATGCCAACTTGTGACGCCCTCGATTCAATCGTACACTAATCATACACACAAATGTGTATGATCAAGATCAAGGACTCACGAGAAGATATAACAACACAACTCTAGACACAAATTAAAATAATACAAGCTTTATATTACAAGCCAGAGGGCTCGAATACATAAGCTCGAATACACAAGAGTCGGCGGAAGCAACAATACCTGAGTACAGACATGAGTTAGACAAGTTTGCCTTAAGAAGGCTAGCACAAAAGCATCATCGATCGAAAAGGCAAGGCCTCCTGCCTGGGAGCCTCCTAACTACTCCTAGTCATCGGCGGTCTCCACGTAGTAGTAGGCACCCTCAGTGTAGTAGCAGTCATCGTCGAAGGTGGCGTCCAAATCCTGGGCTCCACCATCTGGTTGCATCAACTAGAAAGAAGAAAGAAGGGGGGGGGAAGGGGTAGCAAAGCAATCATGAGTACTCATCCAAAGTACTCGCAAGCAAGGAACTACACTACATATGCATCGGTATCAATGAAATGGGTTGTATATGTGGACTGAACTGTAGAATGCTAGAAGAGAAGGGGAAAGCCTAGCCTATCGAAGACTAGCATCTTCAAGCAGCTCCAAGCATCTTGCAGCATCAGAAGAGATAAGAGTAGCATAAAGTAAAGTAGTAGTAGTGTTATCAACCTCGGCTAGAGATCCTTTCTCGACTCCCTGCGAGAAAGCAATCCCAGAGCCATACTATCCAGTTCTCATCTCCATTTCTCATATCCATTTCTCATCTCAGGTATCCAGTTCTAGTTGTATCGATCGGGATACAACTCCAAGTGTCCGTTATTGAAGGACAGGCTATCGATATATGTTTTCTTCCCTGCAGAAGTGCACAAAGTTACCCACCACGCTCGATTAACTCCGGCCAGACACACTTTCCTAGGTCATGCCCGGTCTCGGCCAAATAATACGCCACAACCCGACCTAGGCTAAATAGAGAGGTCAGCACACCGGACTAAACCTATGCCCCCAGGTGTCATGGGACATCGCCCCGGGAACTCGTGCACGTTGCGAACACGGTCGGTGAGCAGACCTAGCTACCTCCTTAAAAAGGCAGGTGCTTACCAGTCCAACCCGGCGCACGTCGCTCAGTGGCTGACGTCTATTAATCTTCGGGTGATGCATACGACGTAGAACGCCCATACTATGCCCACGTGATGGTTAGTGCTATCAGGTCAGTGGCCCCTCGGATCAAATATCCAAATCATAGTGGATTAGGAACGCGCGGTAACAAGCAGAGACTCACGAAAGATGTGAACCCGTCACCCCGTCTCGAGGACTTGTGACAAGGGCTAGGAATGTCCGGCCACGCCTCGTAATTATCTCGCGGGCACCCTCCAGGTCAACCCGTCTCCACATCACTCGCGGGTACCCCTCAGGGTCGACCCGCCTTTTCAAGTAACAGTTGTAAAGTCCAAGTATCTGTGTGTCCAAGCATCAAGGGGAAAACCCGAGGAATCACCCCCGGTAGATTCCACTTGATGTAATCATCAAGGTGAACATCTAATGATTTGCCCTCAACTAAGCTAGTTGGGGTTTCAGCACGAGCACATAGGGATCGAAGATGATCCAAGTAAAAAGCTTCAGGAGTGTGATAGATTTTGAGTGCTTCTTCAACCATTGGTGTAGTAGGTACAACTATTTTTTTGGTATTTTACGTTTCCTACCCATAACTAAAGATAGAAAACAAGAGCACAAAATAAAAACTACTTAGTGATAAAGCATACAAACACACACGCGAATATTCACCCCACGCTATAACTCCCTGGCAACTGCGCCAGAAAAAGGTCTTGATAACCCACAAGTATAGGGGATCAATTGTAGCCTCTTTCGATAAGTAAGAGTGTCGAACCCAATGAGGAGCTAAAGGTAGAACAAATATTCCCTCAAGTTCTATCGACCACCGATACAACTCAACGCGCGCTTAACATTCGCTTTACCTAAAACAAGTATGCAACTAGAAGGACTTTGTCGGTGTTGTTGGATAGATTTGCAAGAATATAAAGAGCAAGTAAATATAAACTAGGGGCTGTTTAGATAAAGAAGCAATAAAGTTAGTATAGCGAGTGTGGAAAAGTGGTGGTACGAGTTGCGGAATTGTCCCTAAGCAATTGACTACTTTACTAGACCGACAACAAGTTTTATGCGGGACAGGCGACTGCTAGCATGCCATCCCTGACTTGGAATTCTATGCACTTATGATTGGAACTATTAGCAAGCATCCGCAGCTACTAACGTTCATTAAGGTAAAACCCAACCATAGCATTAAGATATATTGGTCCCCCTTCAATCCCGTATGCATCAATTTCTATGCTAGGTTGAAGCTTATGTCACTCTTGCCCTCCAATACATAGTCCTATCAACATACAACTAACCCTATGGTGTGATCCACGCGCGCGCTCATATGATGGGCACCAAAGGACAGCAACATAACCACAAGCAAATTAAACCAATCATAGCAATTCACTAATTACCGAATGGACAACGAAAATCTACTCAGACATCATAGGATGGCAACACATCATTGGATAATAATATGAAGCATAAAGCACCATGTTCAAGTAGAGGGTACAACGGGTTGCGGGAGAGTGAACCATTGTAGATAGATGGGGGAAGGTGATGGAGATGTTGGTGAAGATGACGGAGGTGTTGGTCTAGATCACGGTGATGACGATGGCCCCGACGGCGTTCCAGCGCCACCAGGAGAGAGGGGGAGAGAGCCCCCCTTCTTCTTCTTCTTCCTTGACCTTCTCACTAGATGGGAGAAGGGTTTCCCCTCTGGTCCATGGTCTCCAGCATGGGAGGGGCAAGAGCCCCTCCGAGATTGGATCTGCCTCTCTGTCTCTCTCTGTTTCTGTGTTTTAGATCCTGCCCTTTCATCGTTTCTTATATTCCCGGAGATCTGTAACTCTGATTGGATTGAAACTTTCAATGCGATTTGTTTCCGGATATTAGCGTCCTTGCGGAGAAAGAAGGGCATCAACCGCCTTACAGGGTGTCCATGAGGGTTAGGGGCGCACCCACCCCCTGGGACGCACCCCCTACCTCGTGGGCCCCTCGAGCATCGTCTCGTGTTGATTCTTCTTCCCAAAATTCATAAATATTCCAAAAAAAATCTCCATCCATTTTTATCCCGTTTGGACTCCGTTTGATATGGATTTTCTGCGAAACAAAAAACATGCAACAAACAGGAACTGGCACTGGGCACTGGATCAGTATGTTAGTCCTAAAAATAGTATAAAAAGTTGCCAAAAGTATGTAAAAGTTGTAGAATATTGGCATGGAACAATAAAAAATTATAGATACGAAAGAGACGTATCACTACAAGGGGGCCCATTGAGAGCATTTAGGTCTGGTGGGTCTTGGAAGATGGGCTGCATGAGTGGCCCATTAGCAGATTCAGTAGAAGGTGCAAAGTCATTGGTGGGAGCCAGAGAAAGTGTGATGTTGCTGTTGGCATCTCCAATAGGCAGGTTTCCTAAAATGTCATGTGCTTGTTCTTTTAGAAGAGGGGCCATTAGATCATTCATCTCTAAAAATTCACCAGGGTGCAGTTCCAAAACTGGTGGTGGAGCATGTGGAAGTGCCCAGTGGCCCCTCGTGGCATATCTTCCCAATCTTCCATTATGTCCATTTCCTCATCAGGTATGGCAGGCTGAGCTAACTAAAGATCCAGTTGTGGTTGCTATAGGTTCAGGTCAGGTAGATTGTGGATATCATCATGTTCATGGTGTTGTAGTGGCCCAATCAAATGATTGTGTTGATTTGGGTGGAAGTTTTCCTGCTGAGGAATTGGATGGGGTTGCCCTTTGGATCAATGGGGTCTTCATCAGGTGCCTCTGCCCCTAGCACCCTCTGTTGCAGAATCACTACAGGTATTGTCAGGGAATCTGTCTGAAAATCATTTCCTTCTCCAATAACAATACTAGATGGGACATCTCGAAGGGCTTCCAATCTGCACTAACTGATTAGCCTTAGTGCTCTTATTTCTGTCCCAATGCATCAGAGTACCGAAACTCCTAAGAGCATTAGCAAGTTCATGCATGCACCTTCTGTCAAACGGAAATCCGCATACGAGAGACGGACTTCATGATCTAAAACAAATCTTCTCCAATTCAGTCCCTCATTGTGCTTTTGGAAGATCAGATGGACATCAGTGTAAAGATGTGGGCCTTGTTGAATAGGTTCATCTCTATCAAAAACACTGTTGAGTTTGACATAGGCTTGGCCGAACGGACAGGGGATGATTTCAGAAAACCCTTTTCGCTTGATATCAGTCAGGAATTTGGTGATTACCTCTCTCACATTGGCAAATGGAACCGAGAGATTCGGCATCGGAACGATGGAGACAATGACCCACTCTTCATGCATTGGAGCCACTGCTCTCGCAGCAACACGAACCCTAGCCACTCGACCTTCAACCACAATGCTTTGATGGCCCTCTGGGATGAAAGGTGTTGGGTCGAAAGGGAATGACGCCATTGGCGTCGGCAGAGAGGTGGTAGTCGCCGAGCTACTGTGGTGTTGGTGGTTTCGAGGAGAAGGCTGAGCTCGAGGTGGAGAGACAAAGGAATGCAGAGTGGGAGCTTGAAGGCACCCACCTACCATGGTAGAAGGAGTGAAGAGGCGGGGGTCACAATGGAAGGGGCACTGACCGTGGGTTGATTGGCAGTCAACGCGGGAACAATGAAGGCTTGCCAAGTCAAGCCTATCCTGGTGACCAAAATGTCGGGTCAGGGGATTGGAGTAGGATGAGTTTGTGTGGTAGAGGTGGGCTTAGAGTATCAGTCTTTTGCGATGTGGCCCCAGTGCTTACACCAGTGGCATTTGATGCGATTAGAGCAACTGGGCCGAAGATGGCTAGTTTGGAGACAACAAACACAAAATGGGTTTCGGGTGGGGGAGGGCGCACGAGGTACCGTTTGAATTGGTTGCGATCCCTCCTGATGATTTTGCCCCGATCGTAGCACGTGCTGACCATGTTGTGCTTGTGAATCATCTGCATGGTGCATGTGGTTGATTGGATGCGATCTGTAATCAGATTCACCACTGTTAGGATAGATGGCAGACAATCTAAGAGCTTTTCATGTAGATATAGATTTACATGGGTGGATTTGAAAAACATGAGTCCACTCATCTGCCTTTTCGTGTAGATATAGATCTAATTCCACATTGGAGTTTGGGCCTCCCTCACCAAAGAGCATAAAGTTGATGTTGAACTCGGGGATAGCAATGTTACCTCCTTTGATGATTGAGTTCCCACTTCTTTGGATGAGGTAGAGAATTTGGGAGACCAGTTTTGCAGTAGTTTTACCTTGTAAAGTGAAGCATGTCCACCAAAACAAGATACGAGGATCATGGATACTGACATCTCCGAAAGCTTGATCTTGGATCTTGTGAATTCAGCCACTAGATGGAATTCCTCTTCGGCTTCCAGGGAGTTTGTACGTACCCCCCATTGATCCCAGATCTTCTGCTCGAACTCTTCACCTCACTTGAAATTGAGGGATGATAGCGACATGATTGAGGGGGATGATGTGGTTGTAGGAGCGATTGCGAGGTAAGGAAGGATGGCGTGATGATTGTCTTTGTGAAGCGGAGGCGAACGGTGCCCACCGCGGCCGGGGTGGCCGACGGTGTTGTTTAGGGCGGGGAAGGCGCTAGGGGCTAGGGGAACGCTTGCCTAATCCAGATTACTGTATGTGGTTCCATTGTATCTGGCTCCATCTGGTTGAACAATTATCTTCTCTAGCCTTTGACTGCTCCATTGTATCTGGCACCATGTCAGTACTAACAGAGTACATACCTTTAATAAAGCAAGGTCGAAAACTGTTGAGTGATGACGCCATACATTGTTCGTCGTTGTATGCGTCATCTGCGGGGATCCGTGGAGTGTGGGTACCCGAGGCGGCAGCGTCCTCCTGATGTTCCTGATCCGTGATGGGCGACGTATCCGAGGCATCATCGGCAGTGGCGTTTCTCGTGGTTCTAAGTCTAACAGTAAGTATAGGGGGTACAAATGAGGAGGCAAGGTCCTAGCTACGGTGAGATTGTACGCAAGTGTTTACGAGTTCTGGCCCCTCTCGGAGGAGGTAAAAGCCCTACGTCTCGGTGCCCGGAGGCGGTCGACTAGATTATGGGAGTATGTGTTACAGGGGGTTCGAACCCTTGTGCCAGAGGAGGGGGGTGGCTTATACAGATTGCGCTAGGACCCCAACCATCCCCCGTTACCAAGAGTTCAATGTACATAAAGATGGGGCGTTACTGATAACGCCAGGCATACGTGCTTTTAATGATCTTAAAAACTACAGAGTGAATGCTTGACCGTTGCCATTCTGAGTGGCTCATGGTCTTCGGTAGGTCAAGTGGTTTCTTGTATGGTCGAGTGATTGACTGGTTGTGTGACTTCAGGAAGGAGGGGTACCCGAGTGATTGATTGGTCGAGTGGATTGCACTCAACGCCTTTATTGGGCACTCCTTGTTGTTTCTTGAGTTTCTTTGCTTCCAGGGTAGTGCCCTTGGGTAGGGTGTATAGATCAGGCCTATGACCCTACCCCAGGTCTATATCATCATCATTAGCCCCCGAATGGATTAAGGTCCGAGTGAGAAGAAGGTTGAAGTTGATCTTGCTTCGACTCTTGTGCTTCGCAAGTACTCATGTTTGAACGGGAGGCCCATGTTGGAACTTCGGCTTCGTGTCAGTCACCTTGATTGATTCAGAAGTTGCCAGGTAGATTTATAACGTCACCCGTCGAGTGTTGTTTTTGTCGCGAAATATTTGGCGCGATTGGCTACGGCATATCCCGGATTTCACGGGATTCGAAATTTCGGGGAAGCGTGCGAGGCGGAGCGTGCCGTAGTAAGCGGGATGGATAGAAAGGAGCGCCTTTTTCGCCATGTACCCAGCGCGCGACTGTTGTGGGATTTGACAGTATCGCCCGGGCCCATACGTTAGCCGCTCGGAAGTGGGTCCTTAAAAGGCGACGGGGCCAAGGCGCCTGCACTGTCCGCGTGCATTCTCCTTCTTTATCCTCTGCTTCTCCACCGCATCCGGCTCCTCCGCTCTCGACGCCGCCGCTCCACCACCATGGTGAAGGACAAGACGGCGGCGCTGGAACACGCGAAGAAGGCGACGAGGGCGGGGAAAGGCAAGAAGACGGATCGGGGGTCCTCGTCGCGGTCGGCGTTGCCGCCAGGTTGGATCTAGGGCGATTGGATCCGATCCTCGCTCTAGCTGGAAGATTTGGAGGAGCTGGCTAAGTCCGGACTGATCGCCAACGGGGCTGCGCGGTTGTTGGAGGGGGAGACGGAACCACAGCCGCGGCCGGGTGAGTGCGTTCTGCTCGCCACCCATGTCGACCTCGGTTTCTCACTTCCCCCGCACCTTTTTTCCGGGGTTTCTTGAACTTTTTCGGAGCCCAACTCCATCACTTTTCTCCCAACACCATCACATACCTTGCCACGTTCGTGTCTATGTGCGAGAATTTCCTAGGTTGTCGACCGCATTGGGGTCTTTTAAAGCACATCTTCACAATCCGCTCTCAGTTGGTGAAGAAAGCAAACACGAGTGACGAGAAAACACACATTATCCAAATGTGTGGGGGTTTGGGTATCCATAAGAGTAAAAGGAGTTCTTTCCCTTCCATGACCCTTCCTGAGTCGGTCAGGGGCTGGCAGTCGACCTAGTTCTACTGCCAGGACATCACTACTCCAGGCCAGTCGACTGGACTTCCCCCTTTTACTTTAGATTGTGCCAGACCCCTTCCTCGCTGAAAGTGGCCACCGCGGAGAGGGTGGAAACAAACATGTTGGTCGAGAGAGTGGTCCAATTGATAAATCAGGGTGTCACCGACATGGATTTGTTGGAGGTGTTTCTCACTCGATGCATCCAGCCGCTCCAGGCTCGTGACCACTCGATGTGGATGTACTCTGGAGCCAATGACACCGCTCGGGTTCATCCAGAGGAAGTATACGCCAAGATAGTGGCTCAGTGGTTGAAGAGTATCACAGGGAACAAGGACAACCCTAGAGGCGCCAGGAGAGTCGACCCCTTCAGCAAAGCAACCAGCTAGACAAGGTCCGGTCTCTGTCACCGACTATATTTGGATACGCCTTGCGACTGTCTTTGAATCCGGCTGATATTTACTTGACTTCTTGTTTTGTAGGTTTACACTGAGATGTACTCGATGCCCAATGGTGAACAAGCTCTGGAGCAAGACCGGGAGGGAGAGGGCAGCGCGGAGGAAAGCGTCGATTGGCAATCTCCAGAAGATGAGGACGAGGAGGAGAGCAATGAGTCGGATGACGATGAGATAGTCGATTCACCACCTCGTACGGAACGTCGATCCAAGCTACTCCATGATCCAGCGAGCGGGCGTGGCAAGACCGTGGCTCCAAGCATCCAAAAACAGAAGCGTACTCGGACTTCGACTCTAGAGCCAACGGAGAAGGTCGCCAAGCAGCCCAATGTCGTCCCCTCAAAGGCTCGGAAGACTTTGCCCAAGATCAAGATGGATGTACATGTTGCCTCCGGGTGAGTGTTCTTTCTTTTTGTGTTTTCTTCCACCGGCTGATACTTCTGGTCTGACCGAATGGATTGTAAACTTTTCTAGCCCAGCCTCCGCCGCGACTGACATGGACGTTAACAAGGCCCCAGGTGACGAGGAAGCTGATGACGGGACCACCTCCAAAGCTAGTAAGTCCACTCGACTCGAATTTATTCTGTCAATTGAATTGTTGGCTGATTGAATTTCTGAGGTTTCTTTTTGTTGCAGCTCCATGGGACGTTGTCGTGCTTCCGGATGATGAAGAAGAAGAAGTGCCTCTGAGGGAGAGGAGGAGGAGGGGCAAGGCATCAAGCGGGAAAGTGCCCGAGGTTCAGGTCCCTCAGTCGACACTGGTGCTTGAGACAGTGGTCGAGCGATCCGGAGATCTGGCTCGGACCAATGTTACTTGCGCCAATCCGCTGCCGACTGATCATCCATCGGGTTCGACTGCTCAGACCTCTGCCGCTCCAGTACAACTCCATGCATCTGACCCAGTGGCTGCTTTGACTGCCTTGCCATCATTGCTCTTCACTGCATACCACACTCCAGACGACTCACTGAGTGCTGCCAGGGAGGCTCTTCTCCAGGTAAATCTTGTGATGGAGCAGATGAAGGTGGTGCATGAGGCTAGTAAGGTGGCTTATAATGCCAGCACCGCTCTGCAAACCAACGTCAAGGTTAGTTGATTCCCGACTGGTCTCTTGAATAATGATACTTGCCGTTGTTGCTTCGCTGCCCATATGGTGCTCTTAGATGAGCGTTTTTTAACCTTTTATGTGCATCTATCATGGGTCTGTGTTCCACATCCAATCACCCACTAGGGTGTTTCTGTCTTAGATCTGTATAGGTCTTCCACTTGAGTCGACTTAGGTTGAGTTGAGTGTTTTTCCGAACCAGTGGGGGCACGCAGAGTGCACCCACTGGGTGTAGTCCCCGAGACCGCGGTCGACTGTTGGTAGTCGGCAGGGGTCCGAGAATCTCCCTTTTTTTACTCATGCTGGGCATACCATGCTGAGTGTTAAACCAAATCAGTGGGGGCACGCTAAGTGCACCCACTGGGTGTAGTCCCCGAGACTACTGTTGAATGTTTGATTCGGCGGTAGTCTTAGAGCAACTTTCACTGTGATTGTCTTTTGTTTCTGTCGACTGACATATCTTATTTGCTGACTGCAGAGGTCTTGTGATCTTGGGGCTCAACTTTCTGAACTGAAGAAGAAGCAAATTAGCCTTAACCTTGACCTGGAATTGGCCAAGAAGAACCTCAAGACTGCTCAGGACAAAGCAGCTATCATGGGAGGTAACCAATCATCGACTGTCAACCTTGTGACTCGCTCTTCTCCATGTTTTTCCTTTTAGTCTCTTTGAACCAAGTGATTTCACTCGAACAGATGTGCGTAGTGAAAACCATCAACTTCAAGCTCATCTGAAGAATGTTATTTCTTTAGAGAAAATGAAGCATGCTCTGGAGAAGAAGGATCAGGATCTTGCTGTGGCCCAGAAGGAGGCGCAAGAGAAGACAGCGCTTGCGGACAAGAAGCTGGCTTCAGTTAGCAAGTTAGAAGAGGAGAACTCTAATCTGAAGACAGCCGTCTCTGAGGCCAACCAGGAGGTCGAGCAACTGAAGAAAGACAAGGACAGCTTGACCGACGAAGTTGGAAACCTCAAGGCCAAGAGGGGCGAGCTAGAGTCTTATCTGGGATAGCTTGCTGCAAAGCTGGTCTTGAAGCTTGAAGGTATTCTTGTTCGACTAATTTCTTGCTGTCGACTGACACGTTTTGTCAAACTGTTGACTCACTAATTGTTTCAACTGTGCAGAACTTTGTCAAGACTTTGAAGCAGAGACTGGGCGGGTCGAGATGGGTCTCGACCCCATAAATTGTCTCGTCAAAGATGATGTTGCAATGAATGTGATGCGGTTGGAATCACACATGGACAACGTTGTTGCTTCTCTTGTCCGACTGAAGGCGGCGATGACTCGGGTTGATGTTGAACTTTGGCCTCGGGCGGAACTCTCACAAGACCTCGAGTCTCTGATGGGTCGACTGAATCAAATACCTGACCGAGTGCAAGAATGGAAGAAATCATCTACTCGCTGCAGCGCTGACATCGCCCTGTCTTTGGTCCGAGTGCACTACAAGGACATCAGGGAAGAAAAGCTGGCGGAACTCAAGGTTGTGAACACCAAAAAGCACACTTTCCAGTCCTTCATGGACACTTTTCTTGATGCCGCCACTCGCATCGCAGACAGCATTGATCTTGACAGTTTCTGCGATCCGGCAAGTCCTTCTCCTGATGAGTGATCAAAACATTATGCCTCACCTTTATTTGCCTCGGAATGCCGAGTGATTCTGTAACCATTAAACTCTTCCAGGCTTGGTGCCTGAGTACTTCTACCTGCTGCGGTCCCGAACTTTTGCGGGATTTATCTGAACTTGCATTTCTTCGAATATCATGGCTTTTGTTCTGGTTTTGAACCATTTCTGACTGTCTTTCAATCTCGAGTGAACTTGATCTTTGTACCTTTTATCGAGTGAAGTGTACATTGTACTTGTGGCGCAGCTCGGACGTGGTGTTTAGTCGACACCTCGTCGTCCTTGTGGATCGGGATGGTACATTGTACTTGTGACGTAGCTCAGACGTGGTGTTCAGTCGACACCTCGTCGTCCTTGCGAATCGGGATGGTACATTGTACTTGTGGCATAGCTTAAACACGGTGTTCAATCGACACCTCATCATCCTTGTGGATAAGGATGGAGTGTACGTTGTATTTGTGGTGTAGCTCAAAGGATGTTTGTGACTTAGGCAATTACGGGGTCGCAGCTAAGCCCCCGAGTGGGAGGGTTGCTCTCCACTTGGAATGTTTTTTAACTTAGGCGATTATGTGGGTCGCAGCTAAGCCCCCGAGTGGGAGGGTTGCTCTCCACTCGGAATGTTTTTTAACTTAGGCGATTACAGGGTCGCAGCTAAGCCCCCGAGTGGGAGGATTTCTCTCCACTCGGAATTTTTTTAACTTAGGCGATTA
>NC_057795.1:252849151-252869684 GCF_018294505.1 Triticum aestivum
CCACTCAGAATGTTTTTAACTCAGGCGATTACGGGGTCACAGCTAAGCCCCCGAGTGGGAGGATTGCTCTCCACTCAGAATGTTTTTAACTTAGGCGATTACGGGGTCGCAGCTAAGCCCCCGAGTGGGAGGATGCTCTCCACTCGGAATGTTTTTGAGCTTATTACGGGGTCGCAGCTAAGCCCCCGAGTGGGAGGATTGCTCTCCACTCAGAATGTTTTTAACTTAGGCGGTTACGGGTTCGCAGCTAAGCCACTGAGTGGGAGGATTGCTCTCCACTCGGACTGTTTTTAACTTAGGCGAATTAGGTTCACGGCTAAGCCACCCACTGGGGGATTTGGACACAAGTGATTACGAGAAACCAATCATTAAGATACTGTAAAAATCTTGTCTTTGGAAAACAAACTGAAGTGCTTTTATTACAATTCGTCGGGTCGAGTGATTTTAGGTATAGAAAGGACGAAGCAGCTCTACGTTCCATGCACGTGGCTCGTCCATCTTCTTGGCTACGTTGTAAATGTGGTACGCTCCATTGTGAAGGGACCTTCCCAGGCCGGAGCGAGCTTGTGAGGTCGTTCCTGAACCACTCGGAGCACAAGGTCTCCTTCCTGAAATGCTCGACCTCTGACATTGCGAGCATGGAATCGACACAGATCTTACTAATAGATGGTCGACCGAACCAAAGCCATCTCGCGCTCTTCCTCTAGGAGGTCAACTGTGTCTTTGCATGCTTGCTCAGCTTCAGCTTCTGAGAACAGTTCAACTCGGGGAGCATTGTCCAGTAAGTCACTCGGAAGCACAGCCTCAGCGCCGTACACTAGGAAGAAAGGGGTTCGATCAGTCAACCGGTTGGGCGTTGTTCTCAGCCCCCATAGGACTGATGGTAATTCAGTCACCCAAGCTCTAGCAGCATGCTTAAGATCGCGCATCAGTCAAGGCTTTAACCCTTGAAGGACCAAACCATTCGCCCTTTCTTCCTGTCCATTTGACTGCGGGTGTGCGACGGACGCATAGTTGACCCGAGTGCCTTGGGAAGCACATAACGCCTTGAACTCATCAGAATCAAAGTTGGAGCCATTATCTGCGATGATGTTGTGAGGAACTCCATATCTGAAAATCAACTCTCTGATGAAACTGACGGCAGTGCCTGCTCCAAGGTTTTTGATGGGATTGGCTTCGATCCACTTGGTGAACTTGTCGACTGCTACAAGTAAATGGGTGAAACCACTCGTGCCGGTCTTGAAGGGCCCAACCATATCCAATCCCCAGACTGCAAACGGTCAGATGAATGGAATAGTCTTCAGGGCAGATGCAGGCTTGTGAGACATGTTGGAGTAGAACTGGCAACCTGCGCACTTGTCGACTATATCTTTCGCGATCTCATTTGCTCGAGGCCAATAGAATCCCGCTTGGTATGCTTTGGCCACGATGGTCCAAGAGGACGCATGGTGACCACAGGTCCCCGAGTGGATGTCGTTTAGGATCATTCGGCCTTCTTCCGAGGTGATGCAGCGTTGGGCCACTCCTGTGACACTTTCTCTGTAAAGCTGTCCTTTCATCACGGTGAAAGCTTTCGATCGACGGACTATCTGGCGAGCCTCATCTTCATCCTCTGGGAGCTCCTTTCTGAGAATGTACGCGGTGTACGGTACTGTCCAATAGGGTGTGACCACCAAGACTTCCATGATTATGTCGACCACGTCTGGAACCTCGATCTCAGTCGGGTTGGTTGAACTTATTGGTTACGGGGGCTCTTCCTTGAAGGAATCTTCTTGTACTGACAGGGTATGGAGATGCTCCAAGAACACATTGCTGGGGATAGGCTTCCGAGTGGAACCTATCTTCGCCAGGTCATCAGCAGCTTGATTCTTGATTTGTGGGATGTGGTGGAGCTCTAACCCCTCAAACTTCTTCTTTAGCTTTCTCACTGCATTGCAGTAACCTGTCATTGCGGGACTCCTGACGTCCCATTCCTTCATTACTTGGTTAACCACTAAGTCTGAGTCGCCATAAACCATCAAGCCCGGACGCCGAGTGAAATGGCCATACGCAACTCATACAATAGTACCTCATACTCAGCTTCATTGTTCGAAGAATCAAAGTGAATTTGGAGGACATAGCGGAGCTTGTCTCCTCGTGGGGACACTAAGACTACTCCTGCACCAGAGCCATTTAACATCTTGAATCCATCAAAGAACATGGTCAGTGTTCCTACTGAATTTGAATCGGCTGTTGTTGTTCTGTCCACTCTGCGGGGAAATCTGCAATTGCTTGAGACTTAATGGCCTTCTTTGCCTCAAATTTGATATCCAAAGGAAGAAGTTCAATCCCCCACTTTGCCACTCGACCAGTTGCATCTCTGTTATTCAGAATCTCTGACAATGGAGCGTCACTGATGACTGAAATTGAGTGATCAGAGAAATAATTTGCAACCTTCTTCATGGTCAGGTAAATCCCATAAACAAGCTTCTGATAGTGAGGATATCTCTGCTTGGATGGAGTTAAGACTTCTGAAATGCAATACACGGGGTGCTGAACTTTGAAGGCCTTGCCTTCTTCTTCCCGCTCGACCGTGAGCACTGTGCTAACAACTTGTCCCGTGGATGCGATGTAAAGCAGCAGATGCTCCTTGCTAACCGGAGCAGCAAGCATCGGCTGGGTGGAAAGCAGGGCTTTGAGCTCCTCAAATGCTGCTTCAGCTTCGTCATTCCACTCGAACTTGTCAGATTTCTTCATCAGTCGGTAAAGAGGCAGTGCCTTTTCACCGAGGCGTGAGATGAATTGGCTCAAAGCAGCCAAACAACCAGTAAGCTTCTGGACGTCATGCACACGCACTGGGCGTTTCATTCATAGGATTGTACCAATCTTCTCTGGGTTTGCGTCGACCCCTCATTCGGAAACAAGAAAACCGAGTAACTTTCCGCATGGGACTCCGAATGTGCACTTTGATGGATTAAGCTTGATATCATACCTTCTCAGGTTGGCAAAGGTTTCAGCAAGGTCAGTCAGCAGGTCGGATCCTTTGCATGACTTAACCACTATGTCATCCATGTATGGTTCCACATTCCGACTAATTTGAGTGAGCAGGCACTTCTGAATCATGCGCATGAATGTGGCACCAGCATTCTTGAGGCCAAAGGGCATAGTAACATAGCAAAAACACCCGAACGGGCTGATGAAGGCCGTCTTTATCTCATCAGGTCCATATAGTCGGATCTGATGGTACCCGGAATAGACGTCCAGGAAGGACAGTCGCTCACATTCCGCAGTTGAGTTGACTATCTGGTCGATGCGGGGCATAGGGAAATGGTCTTTCGGGCAGGCCCGATTGATATGCTTGAAGTCAATACACATTCGAAGTGATTTGTCTTTCTTAGGAACCATAACAACATTGGCGAGCCACTCGGAGTGGTATATCTCGCGGGTGAACTCAGCAGCCAGGAGCCGAGCCACCTCCTCGCCAATGGCTTTTCTCCTTTCTGTGGTGGACCGACGGAGATGCTCTTTAATGGGTTTTACTTTTGGATCGACTCACAAACGGTGCTCAGCCAACTCCCTGGGTACACCTGGCATGTCAGATGGCTTCCATGCAAAGATGTCCTAGTTCTCACGGAGGAACTGGATGAGCGCTTCTTCCTATTTGCTGTCGAGAGTCATCGAGATATGGGTCGGAGCAGCATTGGGGTCGGTCGGGTGAACGTGAACTGGCTTGGTCTCGCCGACCGACTGAAATGCAGACTCCGAGGTAGACCTCTTAGCACGCAGCAAATCACTCAGATCTGCGGTCTTCTGGTACTCATGAAACTCTACTGCTGCCATCTTCTCATTTGCTATCTTTGCCCCATCTTGAAGACAATCTTCTGCTCTCTGACGGTTACTGGAAACCGTCATTACGCCTCTGGGGCCAGGCATCTTCATCTTGAGATATACATAGCACGATCGAGCCATAAAGCTAGCATAGGCAGGTCTGCCCAAAATGGCATGATATGCACTCTGGAAATCCACAACCTTGAACGTCAACTTCTCCTTGCAGAAATTCTTCTCATCACTGAAAACCACGTCGAGAGTGATCTGGCCGAGTGATTCGGCTTTCTTTCCTGGGATGATTCCATGGAACCGCATGTTGCTCTCGCTGAGTTTGGACATCGGAATGCCCATTCCTTTGAGGGCCTCAGCATACAGAATATTCAGGCCACTGCCACCATCCATCAGGACCTTAGTCAGTCGGGTGCCTCCCACGACTGGGTCGACCACCAGCGCTTGCCGCCCAGGGGTAGCTACGTGTGCCGGGTGGTCGGATTGGTAGAATGTAATGGTTTTTTTTACCATTTCATATACCTTGGTGTTGCCGGAGCAACCATGTTTACTTCTCTGCTAATAACCTTCAGTCGACTTTTGCTCTCGATATAGGCAAAAATCACCAAGGTGGCATTGACATTGGGATAACCACCACCATCATCCTTATCTTCTTCTTCCTTCTCATACTCTTTGTCCTTATCATTGGGTTTACTCTCTCAGAAGTTCTGGATTAGGAGTCGACATTGTCGAGTGGTATGCTTGGGGAGAATCAGGTTCCCCTCCTCATCCTTCTTGGTGTGAATATGGCACGGCAAGTCCATCACATTGTTTCCTTCCTGGTCCATCACTTTCTTGGGGGTCCAAGGCCCGTTGGGTTTCCCTTTGAACTTTCCTTGATTCAACACTACTGCCTCGGCAAGACCTGCTGCCTCAGCCTTTCGCTTCTGCTTCTGACTGGAATTTCCTCCTCTGGTATCCTAGGCGACTGTTTTGTGCTTGCCACTCCTGAGTCGGTCTTCCTCTTCGTCGTTAGCATATTTGGTGGCAATCTCTATCATCCGAGTTAAAGACATATCTCCAGTCCGACCGAACTTCAGAATGAGCTCTCTGTAGCGAACGCCTTCCTTGAAGGCACAGACTACTTGGTGATCTGACACATTCTCCACTATATGATGCAGCGTGATCCATCTCTGGATATAGTCTCTCAGGGTTTCATTCGGTTTCTGCACGCAATGTTGCAGCTCCGGTAGACTAGCAGGTCTCTTGCAAGTGCCCTCAAATGTTCTGGTGAACACTCGGGCTAACTCATCCCAACTCAAAATGCTCCCAGGGGCCAACTGGTTGAGCCAAGCCCAGGCAGAACCTTCAAGCATCAGAGGAAGGTGCTTCATGGCCACCTCATCATTGCCGCCACCAATGTGCACAGCCACTCGGTAGTCTTCGGGCCAAGTATCGGGCTTCGACTCGCCTGTAAACTTACTGACGCCAGTTGCCAGTCTGAAGTTATGAGGAATCTCAGCGGCTCTAATGGCTCTTCCAAAACATTCTGGGCCGGAAACGTGGACTCTGCCTCCACTGGGTCTGTCCCGATCCAGCCCTTCTCTGTATGCTCTGTTCTGGTTGACCAAACCCTGCACAAGGACAGACCTCGCGTTGAAGCCGAGCTCTTTGGGGTCGACTGGAACTCTGCGGTCATTCCCATACGGACGCTTGTCGTCATTGCGCCGGGGCACGTACGACCCGTCCCTCGGAAGGGGCAAAGGCGCTCAACGGTAGTTGCTGCGGGTGTACTCACGATCATATTATTCATGAGCTCTTCCCAGGTATCAATCCTGGCGGTGATCACGACCTCCATGCCGCAAAGGGGACCTAGGACTGTGTGCCGACTGAACGGTATCTGCTCTCACTGATCTGATATGGATTCTATTCCGCGACTGGGACACAATGGAGTTCTGGTCTCCCGTTGCTAGAAGAAGCATTATGATCTGTTCCAAGCCTCTTCCAGCCTCCGAACAGGACGGCTGAATGGACTCTGCAATACGCGCAGCGGCTGCCAAATTCTGAATCAGTGTACGGAATGCCTGAGTTTCCGGTGGAAACAATTGCCGCGGACGTCGACTGGACTCGGGGATCAGTCGGCAAGCACGCTCGTCGAGAGAATGTTGGAGATTCTCCAGACGAGTGCGCTCAGCTAGAGTGACCAGGCGCACTGCCTCCAAGGCCCGGGCCTCGGCGGTTTCCCCCATGATGGGGGTCTGGAGAGCCTCCACATTGTGGCGATGCAGCTCCTCCCTCTGCTGTGAGCTGAGAGGTTGGGGCTGATATTCTTCATGGTCGAGTGACGGGCCACCGCTTCTGCCGCCATCCCCGCTGCGGCGAAAACCAGGCTGACCGCGATGGGAGTCGACCATGAGGACCTCCGCCGCGGGGTCACAACTCCTGCTCTCGGAAAAGGTATCCGCAAAATCAGTCGACAGGTCGACTGATCTGCGGGAAAACATGTCGGGCTCGATCGCCGTGACTTGGGGGGTGAAGACCTAACGTGCCACCGCGTGTCTCACCCATCGCTGGAGCCACAAACGCCCAGACCGCTTGCGACGGCGTCCAGCGGAGTGAGATAGTAACACAATGACCGACTGGTACAGGGAAGACGGCTGCCGAAGGAGGACGCCGCAGGAACTCGTGTGGAAGTGCGATGAGCCACAAACCGGGAGAGCCTCAACATCGAGGGGGGCCTCCTAAGCCAGGCGAAGTCGTCGACGACGAAAATGAGCTCGCCGAGTCGGAACTCACGGCCCACGACCAAACCGCCACCGGAAACCACGCTGATGAAGATCAGGAAAAATGCAACCTTGCCGGAAGTCGCTAAGACGCTATGCCCCAAGGTGGGCGCCAACTGTCGTGGTTCTAAGTCTGACAATAAGTATAGGGGGTACGAATGAGGAGGCAAGGTCCTAGCTACAGTGAGATTGTATGCAAGTGTTTACGAGTTCAGGCCCCTCTCGGAGGAGGTAAAAGCCCTACGTCTCGGTGCCCGGAGGCGGTCGACTGGATTATGGGAGTATGTGTTACAGGGGGTGCGAACCCTTGTGCCAGGGGAGGGGGTGGCTTATATGTAGTGCGCCAGGACCCCAACCATCCCCCATTACCAAGAGTTCAATGTACATAAAGATGGGGCGTTACTGATAACGCCAGCCATAAGTGCTTATAATGATCTTAAAGACTACAGAGTGAATGCTTGACCATTGCCATTCTGAGTGGCTCATGGTCTTCGGTAGGTCGAGTGGTTTCTTGTATGGTTGAGTGATTGACTGGTCGTGTGACATCGGGAAGGAGGGGTACCCGAGTGATTGATTGGTCGAGTGGATTGCACTCGACGCCTTTATTGGGCACTCCTTGTTGTTTCTTGAGTTTCTTTGCTTCCAGGGTAGTGACCTTGGGTAGGGTGTATAGGTCAGGCCTATGACCCTACCCCAGGTCTATATCATGATCAGCGTTCTCGTGGTCCATGGTGGCCGCGTCTACCCAGATCGACAGATCAGCTGCGGCTACATATCCTCGGGAGACGAGGAGGAGCCGACCAGGACCTGGTTCGGGAAAGGAGGAGCGTCGATTAGTTTTCTTTTATTTGAGTGATTTTTTGTCGATAGATATAAACCGGTGGTACGGGATGGTGGGAGGAAATAAAACTGGATGAAAATAAAACTGGAGTACCAGGTCACTGTCCAGACAAAAGAGAGAGACGGAAAAAACCAAGTGGACCCCAACTTTATCCTCATATGATCGGGCAATCGCAAATTGGCATATCCACATCAAATAGAAGCCATTCCTGTAGGATATAGTGCGCAAATAGAGACTCAAAATAGACGTGTCCACAGACGATTAAGATCGAAATTAGACAATCATGTAGATGCTCTAGAGCTAACCACCACAAAGTAAAGAAATAAAAATAGGGTTTTTTACATCTGTGCCCCTAGTTCCTTAGCCATACTCATTCATCCCCATGCTCTTAACTTTTGCTCACTTTTCCCCACTCCCTAGCCCGAAACCCTCTGAACTGGTCACAAACGGTGGATGCCGTCGGGTCAGTGCTTTGATCGTTAACTCTAACGAGTGGGGCCGCGCTGACTGTGTCGCCCGTTGGACCTGATGAGTGGGGTCGCGATAGACGGTGCCGCTGTTAGCCCATTGAGCCGTGGTTAGACTGTTGGGTCGTGCGCACACCGCAACAACAGAAGCTTGTTATGCATGCACGCACGTAGCTAGCCTACCTGCATGCGCCGCTGCCCGCCGCCATGATGCGCTGACCGGCCTCTTTTTCACGCCAGCCGGCACGAACGCAGGTACGGTTGTTGCCGTTGGTTCGTATCATCTCGCACACGTATCTCCTAGATGTAGAGCATTGTTTCACACTTTTCAATCAACTTGCATCTATTCAGCATGGCAATTAAAACCTGTTGTCAATTAAAGTGGCATATCGATCGACGCGGCTCATTTGAACGTAGCAAATCCAAAGCACGGTCGGTGCCACTCCCCTTCCCTTCCCCTTTCTGTATTTAAACCACCACCCCTCGACCTATTCTCCACACATCAATTTGCGCCGCCCCTTCTCTTCTTCACCCAAACCCAGGGCACTCTCAAAGCGAGGCAAGGATGTAGTACAATGGCCCCACCTTCGAGCTCCCACTGACCGTGCCGGAGAGACGGTATCCGGCCATCGTCATCATGGAGAGGACACTCCACGTGTGGGCGTTCTCACATTGGAGGGGTGCAAGGGGGTTTGCCGAGTGGTTCCTCCATGCGGGCTTCGCCCACCTCCCGACGGGCTCGCCGGTGATGTCCCGACTGGAGGAAGTGCGTCCAAACTACAGGACTCTGCCGATAGGGCTCACCGTCACCTTCACCAACAGATTTGATGCGTACTACCTCCTCGGCAAGGTGTTTTCGTGTGGATGCAAATTCATCGCATTCACAACCCACAACATCTTCACAAACTTTGACTGCATCTTCCCCACCCACGGTGGTATGCACAACCTCCCCTACTACATCGGCCAGGATGGCATGGAGAGGAAGAGCTGTGAAGAGGAGGTGCAGTGAAGATGGTGGTGAAGGCCCGGTCTCGAGAGCTTGTCTTGCTCTAGGGTGTTAGGGCTTTTTATATTTTATATATTTCTATCTTATTATGTCATTGGTTGTACCGCGAACTTTTAATCTATGTCGTGTTATCCCCTAAGAACTATGTTATGCTTGCTACCCTTATTTGATATGTCATTGGTTATCTGTGTTTTGCTTGCTATTTCTATCTTATTTGACGTGAGATATTGCTAGATGGATATGGTGATGTACACGAGCCCTTCTGCTAAATCAATCAATGAAAGGGTATCCCTCAATGAAAACCAGCTAATTTTTTTGAATTGTTGGTGGCCCTCTTCTGTATATTGTATGAACAAAAACAAGCTAACTTTTGTATAGTTTGTGGCCTATGCTATGGTTTAGGGCACCCTATGTTTTATGTAAGAAGTATGCTATGGTTGCTACTTTCTATGTTATGGATGTATGCTTGCTACGTGAGATATCGGTAGATGGATATGGTGTCGTAGCCAAACCGTAGACATGCTCTCTAGATGGATATGGTGTCGTAGCCGATCCCTAAACATGCTCTCTAGATGGATATGGTGGCTAATGGTGCCACCGGACTTTATTTTAGACATGGTTTCAGATGGATATCATGATCTACATAATTAAGTCTGACATGCTCTCAAAAATTCAAGGGACCCAAAAATCAAAGTGTTGTGTCGTAGGCTATATACAGAAGGAAATTGCCACGATATGTACAAATAAATTTGACACGGGCAAGTCCAACAATAAATCGATTTACCATATGCACTACTCCCTCCATCTCGATTTATAGGGCATGCACGTGGTTCTAGGTCATTGATTTGACTAATTAAATATGTGTAATATGTCACCAAAAATATATCACTAGATACTTAGGCAGATGTAGTTTCTAAACATATATTTTTCATCACATATAATACATATTTAGCTAGTTAAATTGTTAACCTAAAACTACATGCACGTCCTATAAACTGAGAAGGAGGAAGTATTTTTGTTCGGCATGGCAACAACAATAATCAACGAAAAAACAGAGCCAGCGCGTGCACTATTTTCTAGGCCTCTTTTATCTTTGTGGGCCTTCAACACTCAACGCAATGAGACGGCCCAACCAGAGCTTAGTTTCAATTTGGCCCTTAGAACTATGTTTTTTTCTTCTGCGGTCGGTGTTGTTTGACGAAACTGAAGAAACTAAAAGTGTACAAAACTGACATGATCCACCAATTAAGCAACACAGAGCATAGAGCACATGATACACAAATTAAGCAACACAAAGCATAGAGCACATGATCCACAAATTTAAGCAAATCGTATAGCACATGATCGACAAATTTAACCAAATCCTAGAGCACATGACACCACACTAATAACATCTCTAAGTGACGACCAACAAGTAAGAAAATCCTAGAGCAACTACACAAAAATAAAAGGGATAAAATCCTAAAGCTATTAGATTCGCGTGCTTGTTCAATTGAATCATCTGCTTCAAGTTCTTGTTCACCTTCTTTAATTCCCCCTTCAGATCTACATCCCCAACTGTCAGAGCAGCACTTTCAGAGACCAAATTTGTTGGTGCTGACGGCAGATTGAGCTCCCGGGTTGGCGCCCCATTGAATTGAATCCGCTTAACGTAGTCATCCAGCCATTCAAAATGTGTGCATTTCTTCACGATTTGAAACGAAAACATGAACCCTAAATCCCAGATCAAAAAAGAATTAAAAGCAAATAGAAAAAGAAATCAGAGAAAAATCATGAGATCTAACCTGCCCCTCTGGCTTGCTCTCGCATTTCACAAACTCGCACCCATAGTTGCTATTCTTGACGTCCTTCGAAGTCAACCGTATCAGTGGCGCGCTGCATGGGCAGTCAGGACATCACTCCATGGTAAGTGGACCATACTGGGTCCACGAGGGGTGGGAGGCTGAAGTGGAGCTCGACATATCGCCCATAGTCGTCGGAGAAGAAGAAGCAGAGGAGTGGCTCCTCTCGTCGCCAGAGAAGAAGAAGCAGAGGAGGAGTGGATCCTCTCGTCACCACAGAATAAGAAGCAGAAGAAAGGGGAGGCACAACCAACAAGTCTCGCGGATCGCCTCTCGCGAATCGCCCCACGATCCAGCGATGCGGAGCCGTCCATGTGATCCAACGGCGCGGAGCCTGTACGCAGCCTGCCCTCGGAATTATTTCTAGAAGACCACATTCGAGGGTTGTCGCTTGGCGCTAGGGTATGCTCAGATGGCTGACGTTCGGAGCTAGGGTTAGGCAAAACCCCGCGGGTTTTGAGGGGTTTTGAGCTGGTCAAACGGGGTTTCCAAGGCTTTGACTGAGCATAACTAATTAAAAAAAATTGAAAAAAATATGAAACCTTCGTCGCTCGTCGTTTTGTAAGACACACCAACGAGGAAAAATACTAAACATGGTATACATACATTTACAAAAAAAAAACTAGCTAGCACGATCAAGGTCAAATGTGCACCATTAATTTTTGAAAAAATCAAAAAAAATAAAACCTGCGCATAATGTTGTCTTGTGTGACATGTTACCCACCAAAAATCATAAACTTTGTCTATGGACATTTTCATGAAAAAACCTTCACACATATGAGCTATCATGTACAATGTTTCATAGAGACCAAGGAGAGGAGGTAGGGTTCCCTTCGGTTTTTGAAATTTAAAAAAAATAACCAAAGCTTGATTTCAAATTGAATAAGAAAGAACTGAACTTAGTTTTCTATTTTCATATTTTAAACGTGTTTTCTAATGGTTTTCTATTAAAGTATATTTGTTTCAAAAAATGTAAAAATATAAAGATTAATTCAATAAATAGTGATTCTTCGAATCTACACTATATAGATTGAATAGGTGTTAATAAAAAATATTTGGCTCATTTGGAGTAGGTCCAAAAAAACTTGAATACAAATGGGGTTGTTTACCCTAGCTTGGGAGCTCATTTGGAGCACATTCTCATGACTACAAATTCTTTAAGGAAATATGCCCTAGAGGCAATAATAAAGTTATTATTTATTTCCTTATTTCATGATAAATGTTTATTATTCATGCAAGAATTGTATTAACCGGAAACTTAGTACATGTGTGAATACATAGACAAAACATATTGTTCCCAGTATGCCTCTACTTGACTAGCTCGTTAATCAAAGATGGTTATGTTTCCTAACCATAGACTTGTGTTGTCATTTGATGAACAGGATCACATCATTAGGAGAATGATGTGATGGACATGACCCATCCGTTAGCTTAGCATTATGATCGTTACAGTTTCATTGCTACTGCTTTCTTCATGACTTATACATGTTCCTCAGACTATGAGATTATTTATTTCATTATTTCATGATAAATGTTTATTATTCATGCAAGAATTGTATTAACCGGAAACTTAGTACATGTGTGAATACATAGACAAAACATATTGTCCCTAGTATGCCTCTACTTGACTAGCTCGTTAATCAAAGATGGTTATGTTTCCTAACCATAGACATGTGTTGTCATTTGATGAACGGGATCACATCATTAGGAGAATGATGTGATGGACATGACCCATCCATTAGCTTATCATTATGATCGTTACAGTTTCATTGCTACTGCTTTCTTCATGACTTATACATGTTCCTCAGACTATGAGATTATGCAACTCCCAAATACCGGAGGAACACTTTGTGTGCTAGCAAACGTCACAACGTAAATGGGTGATTATAAAGGTGCTCTACAGGTGTCTCCGAAGGTGTTTGTTGGGTTGGCATAGATCGAGATTAGGATTTGTCACTCCATGTTTCGGAGAGGTATCTCTAGGCCCTCTCGGTAATGCTCATCACTATAAGCCTTGCAAGCATTGTGATTAATGAGTTAGTTCCAGGATGAAGTATTACGGAATGAGTAAAGAGACTTGCCGGTAACGAGATTGAACTATGTATGATGATACCGACGATCGAAGCTCGGGCAAGTAACATACCGATGACAAGGGGAACAACGTATGTTGTTATGCGGTTTGACCGATAAAGATCTTCGTAGAATATGTAGGAGCCAATATGAGAATCCAGGTTCCGCTATTGTTATTGACTGGAGATGTGTCTCGGTCATGTCTACATAGTTCTTGAACCTGTAGGGTTCGCACGGTTAATGTTCGATGATGATTTGTATTATGAGTTGTGTGTTTTGATGAGCTAAGTTTGTTAGGAGTCCTGGATGAGATCACGGACATGACGAGGAGTCTCGAAATGGTCGAGACATAAAGATTCATATATTGGAAGGCTACATTCGGACACCGGAATGGTTCGGGTCGTTTCGAAAGTTTCGGAGTACCGGGGGTTATCGGAACCCCCTCTGGGAAGTTATTGGGCCTCATGGGCCTTAGTGGAGAAGAGAGAGGGCCGGCCAGGAGGTGCCCTCCCCCTCCTGCCCCAATCCGAATTGTACAAGGGGAGGGGGCAGCGCCCCCCTCCTTTCTTCTCTCCTACTCCTCCGTCCCCTTCTCCAACTTGGAATAGGAAAGGGGGTGCCGAATCCTACTAGGTTTGGAGTCCTAGTAGGACTCCCCCCATGGCGCACCTCCCCTCTTGGCTGGCCTCCTCCTCCCCCTCCTTTATATACGTGGCCAATGGGCACCCCATAGACACACAAGTTGATCTTCGAGCCGTGTGCGGTGCCCCCCTCCACAGTTACACACCTTGGTCATATCGTCGTAGTGCTTAGGTGAAGCCCTGCGCCGGTAACTTCATCATCACTGTTGCCACGCCGTCGTGCTGATGAAACTCTCCCTTGGCCTCAACTGGATCAAGAGTACGAGGGAAGTCGTCGAGCTGAACATGTGCTGAACACGGAGGTGTCGTACGTTCGGTGCTAGGATCGGTTGGATCGCGAAGACGTTCGACTACATCAACCAAGCTAACTAACGCTTCCATTTTTGGCCTACGAGGGTATGTGGGCACACTCTTCCCTCTCATTGCTATGCATCTCCTAGATAGATCTTGCATGATTGTAGGATTTTTTTTAAATTACCGCATTCCCCAACAGCGATATCAGAGCCAGGTCTATGCGTAGATGTTATATGCACGAGTAGAACACAAAGAGTTGTGGGCAATAATAGTCATACTGCTTACCACCAACTTCTTACTTTGATTTGGCGGTATTGTTGGATGAAGCGGCCCGGACCGACATTACATGACCACATTCCTGAGATTGGTTCTACCGATGTGCTTTTGCACAAAGGTGGCTGGCGGGTGTCTGTTTCTCCAATTTTCATTGAATCGAGTTTGACTATGGCCGATCCTTGTTGAAGGTTAAAACAACACACTTGACAAAAAATCGTTGTGGTTTTGATGCATAGGTAAGAACGGTTCTTGCTATAAGCCCGTAGCAGCCACATAAAACTTGCAACAACAAAGTAGAGGACGTCTAACTTGTTTTTGCAGGGCTTGTTGTGATGTGATATGGTCAAGGCATGATGTGATATAAATTGTTGTATGAGATGATCATGTTTTGTAACAAAGTTATGGGCAACTAGCAGGAGCCATATGGTTGTCGCTTTATTGTATGCAATGCAATCGCCATGTAATTGTTTTACTATATCACTAAGCGGTAGCGATAGTCGTTGTAACAATAGTTGGCGAGACGACAATGATGCTATGATGGAGATCAAGGTGTCGCGTCGGTGACGATGGAGATCATGACAATGCTTCGGTGATGGAGATCATGACACAAGATGATGATGACCATATCATGTCACATATTTTGATTGCATGTGATGTTTATCTTTTATGCATCTTATTATGTTTAGTACGGCAGTAGCATTATAAGATGATCCCTCACTAAATTTCAAGGTATAAGTGTTCTCCCTGAGTATGCACCGTTGCTATAGTTCGTCGTGCCGAGACACCACGTGATGATCGGGTGTGATAAGCTCTATGTTCACATACAACGGGTGCAAGCCAGTTTTGCACACGCAGAATATTCAGGTTAAACTTGACGAGCGTAGCATATGTAGATATGGCCTCGGAACATTGAGAACGAAAGGTCAAACGTGAATCATATAGTAGATGTGATCAACATAGTGATGTTCACCATTGAAAGCTACTCCATCTCACGTGATGATCGGATTTGGTTTAGTTGATTTGGATCACGTGATCATTTAGATGACTAGAGGGATGTCTATCTAAGTGGGAGTTCTTAAGTAATATGATTAATTGAACTTTAATTTATCATGAACTTAGTCCTGATAGTTATTTTGCATGTCTATGTTATTGTAGATCAAGGGCCCGTGCTACTGTTCCTTTGAATTTTAATGCGTTCCTAGATAAAGCTAAGTTGAAAGATGATGGCAGCAACTACACGGACGGGGTCCCTAACTTGAGGATTATCCTCATTGCTGCATAGAAGAATTACATCCTGGAAGCACCGTTGGGTGACAGGCCTGCTACAGATGCTACTGATGACGTTAAGAACGTCTGGTAGAGCAAAGCTGATGACTACTTGCTAGTTCAGTGTGCCATGCTTTACGGCTTAGAATCAGGACTTCAAAGACGTTTTGAACGTCATGGAGCATATGAGATGTTCCAGGAGTTGAAGTTAATATTTCAAGCAAATGCCCGAGTTGAGAGATATGAAGTCTCCAACAAGTTCTACAGCTGCAAAATGGAGGAGAATAGTTCTGTCAGTGAACACATACTCAGAATGTCTGGGTACCATAACCACTTGACCTAGCTGGGAGTTAATCTTCCTGATGATAGTGTCATTGACAGAGTTCTTCAATCACTGCCACCAAGCTATAAAGGCTTCGTGATGAACTATAATATGCAAGGGAAGAACAAGACTATTCCCGAGCTCTTAGCAATGCTAAAGGCTGCGGAGGTAGAAATCAAGAAGGAGTATCAAGTGTTGATGGTCAACAAGACCACTAGTTTCAAGAAAAAGGGCAAAGGGAAGAAGGGGAACTTCAAGAAGAAGAACAAGAAAGTTGCTGCTCAAGAGAAAAAACCCAAGTATGGACCTAAGCCTTAAACTGAGTGCTTCTACTACAAAGGGACTGGTCACTGGAAGTAGAACTGCCCCAAGTATTTGGCGGATAAGAAGGATGGCAAAGTGAAAGGTATATTTGATATACATGTTATTGATGTGTACCTTACTAATGCTTGTAGTAGCGCCTGGGTATTTGATACTGGTTCTGTTGCTCATATTTGCAACTCGAAACAGGGGCTACGGATTAAACAAAGATTGGCTAAGGACGAGATGACGATGCGCGTGGGAAATGGTTCCAAGGTCGATGTGATCATCGTCGGCACGCTACCTCTACATCTACCTTCGGGATTAGTTTTAGACCTGAATAATTGTTATTTGGTGCCAGTGTTGACCATGAACATTATATCTAGATCTTGTTTGATGTGAGACGATTATTCATTTAAATCAGAGAATAATGGTTGTTCTATTTATATGAGTAATATCTTTTATGGTCATGCACCCTTGCTGAGTGGTCTATTTTTGTTGAATCTCGATCATGATGATACACATGTTCATAATATTGAAGCCAAGAGATGCAAAGTTGCTAATGATAGTGCAACTTATTGTGGCACTACCGTTTGGGTCATATCGGTGTAAAGCGCATGAAGAAATTCCATGCTGATGGACTTTTGGAATCACTTGATTATGAATCCCTTGGTGCTTGCGAACCATGCCTCATGGGCAAGATGACTAAAACTCCGTTCTTCGGAACAATGGAACGAGCTACTGACTTATTGGAAATAATACATACTAATGTATGTGGTCCAATGAGTGTTGAGGCTCGTGGCGGGTGTCGTTATTTTCTTACCTTCACAGATGATTTGAGTAGATATGGTTATATCTACTTGATGAAACATAAGTCTAAAACATTTGAAAAGTTCAAAGAATTTCAGAGTGAAGTGGAAAATCATCGTAACAAGAAAATAAAATTTCTACAATCTGATCGTGGAGGAGAATATTTAAGTTACGAGTTTGGTCTTCATTTGAAACAACATGGGATAGTTTCACAACTAACGCCACATGGAACACCACAGCAAAATGGTGTGTCCGAACGTCGTAACCATACTTTATTGGATATGGTGCGATCTATGATGTCTCTTACTGATTTACCGCTATCGTTTTGGGGTTATGCTTTAGAGACGGCTGCATTCACTTTAAATAGGGCACCATCAGAATCCGTTGAGACGATGCCTTATGAACTATGGTTTGGCAAGAAACCAAAGTTGTCATTTCTTAAAGTTTGGGTTGCGATGCTTATGTGAAAAAGCTTCAACTTGATAAGTTTGAACCCAAGTCAGAGAAGTGTGTCTTCATAGGATACCCAAAGGAAACTGTTGGGTACACCTTCTATCATAGATCCGAAGGCAAGCTATTTGTTGCTAAGAATGGATCCTTTCTAGAGGAGTTTCTCACGAAAGAAGTGAGTGGGAGGAAAGTAGAACTTGATGAGGTAATTGTACCTTCTCCCTTATTGGAAAGTAGTTCATCCCAGAAATCAGTTCCAGTGATTCCTAAACCAATTAGTGAGGAAGTTAATGATGATCATCATGAAACTTCAGATCAAGTTACTATCAAACCTCCTAGGTCTTCCAGAATAAGATCTGCACTAGAGTGGTACGGTAATCCTGTTCTGGAAGTCATGATACTAGACCATGGTGAACCTATGAACTATGAGGAAGTGATGATGAGCCCAGATTCCGCGAAATGGCTTGAGGCCATGAAATCTGAGATGGGATCCATGTATGAGAACAAAGTGTGGACTTTGGTGGACTTGACCGATGATCGGCAAGCCATAGAAAATAAATGGATCTTCAAGAAGAAGACCGACGCAGACGGCAATGTTACTGTCTATAAAGCTCGACTTGTTGCGAAAGGTTTTCGACAAGTCCAAGGAGTTGACTACAATGAGACTTTCTCACCCGTAGCGATGCTTAAGTCTGTCTGAATCATGTTAGCAATTGCTGCGTTTTATGATTATGAAATTTGGCAGATGGATGTCAAAACTGCATTCCTGAATGTATTTCTGGAAGAAGAGTTGTATATGATGCAACCAGAAGGTTTTGTCGATCCAAAGGGTGCTAACAAAGTGTGCAAGCTCTAGCAATCCATTTATGGACTGGTGCAAGCCTCTCGGAGTTGGAATAAACGCTTTGATAGTGTGATCAAAGCATATGGTTTTATACAGACTTTTGGAGAAGCATGTATTTACAAGAAAGTGAGTGGGAGCTCTGTAGCATTTCTAATATTATATGTGGATGACATATTGCTGATTGGAAATGATATAGAATTTCGGGATAGCATAAAGGGATACCTGAATAAGAGTTTTTCTATGAGCGACCTCGGAGAAGCTGCTTACATATTGGGCATCAAAATCTATAGAGATGGATCAAGATGCTTAATTGGACTTTCACAAAGCACATACCTTGATAAAGTTATGAAGAAGTTCAAAATGGGTCAGTCAAAGAAAGGGTTCTTGCATGTGTTACACGGTGTGAAGTTGAGTCAGACTCAATGCCCGACCACTGCAGAAGATAGAGAGAAAATGAAAGTCACTCCCTATGCTTCAGCCATAGTTTCTATCATGTTTGCAATGCTGTGTACCAGACCTGATGTGTGCCTTACTATAAGCATAGCAGGAAGGTACCAAAGTAATCCCAGAGTGGAACACTGGACAGCAGTCAAGAACATCCTGAAATACCTGAAAAGGACTAAGGATATGTTTCTCGTTTATGGAGGTGAAAAAGAGCTCGTCATAAACGGTTATGTCGATGCAAGCGTTGACACTGATCCGGATGACTCTAAGTCGCAAATCAGATACATATTTTTATTGAATGGAGGAGCTGTCGATTGGTGCAGTTCCAAGCAGAGCGTCGTGGCGGGATCTATGTGTGAAGCGAAGTACATTGCTGCTTCGGAAGCAGCAAATGAAGGAGTTTGGATGAAGGAGTTCATATCTGATCTAGGTATCATACCTAGTGCATCGGGTCCAATGAAAATCTTTTGTGACAATACTGGTGCAATTGCCTTGGCAAAGGAATCCAGATTTCACAAGAGAACCAAGCACATCAAGAGAAGGTTCAATTCCATCCATCATCAAGTGTCGGAAGGGGACATAGAGATTTGCAAGATACATACGGATCTAAATGTTGCAGACCCGTTGACTAAGCCTCTTCCACGACCAAAACATGATCAACACCAAAGCTCCATGGGTGTTAGAATCATTACTATGTAATCTAGATTATTGACTCTAGTGCAAGCAGGAGAGTGAAGGAAATATGCCCTAGAGGCAATAATAAAGTTATTATTTATTTCCTTATTTCATGACAAATGTTTATTATTCATGCAAGAATTGTATTAACCGGAAACTTATTACATGTGTGAATACATAGACAAAACATATTGTCCCTAGTATGCCTCTACTTGACTAGCTCGTTAATCAAAGATGGTTATGTTTCCTAACCATAGACATGTGTTGTCATTTGATGAACGGGATCACATCATTAGGAGAATGATGTTATGGACATGACCCATCTGCTAGCTTAGCATTATCATCGTTAGAGTTTCATTGCTATTGCTTTCTTCATGACTTATACATGTTCCTCAGACTATGAAATTCTGCAACTCCTGAATACCGGAGGAACACTTTATGTGCTACCAAACATCACAATGTAAATGGGTGATTATAAAGGTGCTCTCTAGGTGTCTCTGAAGGTGTTTGTTGGGTTGGCATAGATCGAGATTAGGATTTGTCACTCCGTGTTTCGGAGAGGTATCTCTGGGCCCTCTCGGTAATGCTCATCACTATAAGCCTTGCAAGCATTGTGACTAATGAGTTAGTTGCGGGTTGAAGTATTACGGAACGAGTAAAGAGACTTGCCGGTAATGAGATTGAACTATGTATGATGATACCGATCTCGGGCAAGTAACATACCGATGACAAAGGGAACAACGTATGTTGTTATGCGATTTGACCGATAAAGATCTTCGTAGAATATGTAGGAGCCAATATGAGCATCCAGGTTCCGCTATTGTTATTGACCGGAGATGTGTCTCGGTCATGTCTACATAGTTTTGAACCTGTAGGGTTCGCACGCTTAACGTTCGATGATGATTTGTATTATGAGTTGTGTGTTTTGATGAGCTAAGTTTGTTAGGAGTCTTGGATGAGATCACGGACATGACGAGGAGTCTCGAAATGGTCGAGACATAAAGATTCATATATTGGAAGACTACATTCGGACACCGGAATGGTTCGGGTCGTTTTGGATAAGCTTCGGAGTACCGGGGGTTACCGGAACCCCCTCCGGGAAGTTATTGGGCCTCATGGGCCTTAGTGGAGAAGAGAGAGGGCCGGCCAGGAGGTGCCCCCCTGCCCCAATCCGAATTGGACAAGGGGAGGGGCGGCGCCCCCCTCCTTCGTTCTCTCATCCTCCTCCTTCCCCCCTCTCCAACTTGGAATAGGAAAGGGGGGCGAATCCTACTAGGTTTGGAGTCCTAGTAGGACTCCCCCCCATGGCGCGCCTTCCCTCTTGGCCGGCCTCCTCCTCCCCCTCTTTTATATACGTGGCCAAGGGGGACTCCATAGACACACAAGTTGATCTTTTAGTCGTGTGCGG
>NC_057795.1:252870052-252887590 GCF_018294505.1 Triticum aestivum
GCTGAATGTGTGCTGAACGCGGAGATGTCGTACGTTCGGTGCTTGGATCGGTTGGATCGCGAAGACGTTTGACTACATCAACCGCATTAATTAACGCTTCCGCTTTCAGTCTACGAGGGTACGTGGACATGCTCTTCTCTCTCGTTTCTATGCATCTCCTAGATAGATCTTGCATGATTGTAGGATTTTTTGAAATTACCGCGTTCCCCAATGGTCTTACCATGCAAAAGAGATCGAATTGATCACCTAACATTTATAATAGTTCAGCAAACTTTGCAACCCACGCCACAAGGGAATGGACTTCAACTGTTGGTTGAAATTCAAAGTTCGCCTAAAATTCAAATTTTGCCTCAGTTTTGTATTCTACCTCAAATTTCACATCAAATTACAAATAGAATTATTACACCTTACAAGTTTTCACAGTAGTTCAAATTGACGACAGAATCCTTATTACAAATCCTTAAAGTTCAAAGTTTATGACTTCCATTCAAGTTCAAATTCTAATATTTGTCTTGCTCGTCGTGTTCCGGGATGGGTTAACCATCTTGCTTCTGGTTTCCCTGGCTGGGATATTTTGTGCTTTTGAAAGCTTTGTCTTGTTGCTTCTCATCTTCACTTCTAGTGGTGGCGATTTTGTTGAGCTTTGACTGACCGAGCAAATGATGACCAGTTGACGGTCATCTGTGGGTTCACTAATCCTTAAAGGAACTTCAGACAAAATAACTTCCTCCTCTCTTATAGCTTCAAAACCTTCATAAGCCATGGTTTCAAATTCTGCATTAGATGATGGTTCAACCGATGAAGTTTCTTCCTCTCTTGGTCTTTTCTGTCATGTGCCTCTAATTAACCTAGACCTGGGTCAAATTGAAATAAGTTTAGCCATCGATGAAAAAGAGAACACATGCAAAAAGAGGGAAAGGTTGCACACATACCTTGTTGCTACTTCAGTTGCTTCATTCTCCTTTGCTGTTGCATTCTCCTCTAAACTTGCTGCATTCTCCTCTGCTGTTGCATTCTCCTCCAAACTTGCTCCATTCTCCTCTGCATTTGCTGCTGCCGATTGTTCCTCTTCTCCAAATGATGCATCAACTGGATTGGTACAATGCCTAGCAATATGCCCTAGGATACACATCTTTTGCACTTACATTGTTTTTTTACGTGGCCCTCTTCACCAGCTCTTATCCCGTTTTTCCTTGGTCTTCCTGGTGGTCTAGTGAGTATAGGAGAACAAAGTTTGAACCCTGGGTCTACTATGTTCCATTGGTCTTTTCCCAAGAGTGCAGGCACATTTTAGCATAAGCAACCCTAAATTTGGCAACAGAGAAATATTCAGAGCAATACTGATCAACTTCACCATCTTCACCTCCAATAACAGTCATGAGATGTAGGGCATGTATGCACGGCTTCCCGTGGATCTTCCATTGCCTACAACTGCATTCATTAGTTGCAAGGTTCATTGGATATCTCCATTCCCTATTTTTACTGTCAGTGTATGTCACCTCAGCCTCGTATGTCGACGGTCGAATGCATTTCATCCTTAGTCCTCTTGCCTTGGCATGCAATGCCTTAATCAGAGATGCGAGCATAAGATAGCCAACATATTGTGTTTCTGCAATTCTTTTATGAAGAGCCATCTTTATCATGATCATCTGCCTGATCTTATCAAATGCTTGCCGCAACAAAAGCCCTTTCACTGACTTGAACTTTGCATTGAAACACTCAGCGAGGATATTGGTCACATAGTCTACTTTGCAGATTTCATTGAATTTGCTTCTTGACCACAACTTTCCATGATGTTCATCCATGTACTTGATGTCTACTACGCAACCTTCTTCTTGTAGACGTTGTTGGGCCTCCAAGTGTAGAGGTTTGTAGGACAGTAGCAAATTCCCCTCAAGTGGATGACCTAAGGTTTATCAATCCGTGGGAGGCATAAGATGAAGATGGTCTCTCTCAAACAACCCTGCAACCAAATAACAAAGAGTCTCTTGTGTCCCCAACACACCCAATACAATGGTAAATTGTATAGGTGCACTAGTTCGGCAAAGAGATGGTGATACAAGTGCAATATGGATGGTAGATTGATACGTCCATTTTGTATCATGCTTTTATATCAATATTTATTGCATTATGGGCTGTTATTACACGTTATGTCACAATACTTATGGCTATTCTCACTTATTTTACAAGGTTTATCATGAAGAGGGAGAATGCTGGCAGCTGGGATTCTGGCTGGAAAAGGAGCAAATATTGGAAACCTATTATGCACAGCTCCAAAAGTCCTGAAACTCCACGAAAGTCATTTTTAAAATTAATAAGAATTACTGAGCGAAGAAAGTACCAGAGGGGGCCCACACCCTGGCTAGGAGGGTGGGGGCGCCCCCCCCCTACTGGGCGCGCCCCCTGTCTCCTGGGCCCCCTATTGGCCCTCCGGTGCCCATCTTCTTCTATATGAAGGCTTTTACCCTGGAAAAAATCATAAGCAAGCTTACGGGACGAAACTCCGCCGCCACGAGGCGGAACCAATCTAGGGCTCCGGCGGAGCTGTTCTGCCGAGGAAACTTCCCTCCGAGAGGGGGAAATCATCACCATCGTCATCACCAACGATCCTCTCATCGGGAGGGGGTCAATCTCCATCAACATCTTCACCATCACCATCTCCTCTCAAAACCCTAGTTCATCTCTTGTATCCAATCTTGTATCAAAACCACAAATTGGTACCTGTGGGTTGCTAGTAGTGTTGATTACTCCTTGTAGATGATGCTAATTGGTTTACTTGGTGGAAGATCATATGTTCAGATCCTTAATGCATATTAATACTCCTCTGATCATGAACATGAATATGCTTTGTGAGTAGTTACATTTGTTCCTGAGGACATGGATGAAGTCTTGCTATTAGTAGTCATGTGAATTTGGTACTCGTTCGATATTTTGATGAGATGTATGTTGTCTCTCCTCTAGTTGTGTTATGTGAACGTCGACTACATGACACTTCACCATTATTTGTGCCTAGAGGAAGGCATTGGGAAGTAATAAGTAGTTGATGGGTTGCTAGAGTGACAAAAGCTTAAACCCTAGTTTATGCGTTGCTTCGTAAGGGGCTGATTTGGATCCACTAGTTTCATGCTATGGTTAGGTTTACCTTAATACTTCTTTTGTAGTTGCGGATGCTTGCAATAGGGGTTAATCATAAGTGGGATGCTTGTCCAAGAAAGGGCAGTACCCAAGCACCGGTCCACCCACATATCAAATTATCAAAGTACTGAACGCGAATCATATGAGCGTGATGAAAACTAGCTTGACGATAATTCCCATGTGTCCTCGGGGGCGCTTTTCTCATTATAAGAAATGTCCAGGCTTGTCCTTTGCTACAAAAAGGATTGGGCCACCTTGCTGTACTTTATTTACTTTCATTGCTTGTTACACGTTACAAATTATCTTATCACAAAATTATCTGTCACCTACAATTTTAGTGCTTGTAGAGAATACCTTACTGAAAACTGCTTGTCATTTCCTTCTGCTCCTTGTTGGGTTCGACACTCTTACTTATCGAAAGGACTACGATAGATACCCTATACTTGTTGGTCATCAAGATTCTTTTCTGGCGCCATTGTCGGGGAGTGAAGCGCCTTTGGTGAGTGGAACTTGGTAAGGAAACATTTATATAGTGTGCTAAAATTTTCTGTCACTTGTTACTATGGAAACTAATCCTTTGAGGGGCCTGTTCGGGGTATCTTCACCCCGACCAGTAGAGCAAAGAGTTGCTCCTCAATCTGCTGAACCTACTGAAAATGTTTACTTTGAGATTCCTTTGGGTATGATAGAGAAACTGCTAGCTAATCCTTTTGTAGGAGATGGAACATTGCATCCCGATTTACACCTTATCTTTGTGGATGAAGTTTTTGGATTATTTAAGCTTGCAGGTATACTCGATGATGTTGCCAAAAGGAAGCTCTTCCCTTTATCTTTGAAGGGAGACGCATTGACATGGTATAGGCTATGTGATGATACGGGATCTTAGAACTATAAACGATTGAAATTGGAATGTCACCAGAAGTTCTATCCTATGCATCTTGTTCATCGTGAACGTAATTACATATATAATTTCTGGCCTCGCCAAGGAGAAAGCATCGCTCAAGCTTGGGGGAGGCTTAAGTCAATGTTATATTCATGCCCCAATCATGAGCTCTCAAGAGAAATGATTATTCAAAAATTTTATGCTCGGCTTTCTCTCAATGATCGCACCCTTCTTGATACTTCCTGTGCTGGTTCTTATATGCTGAAGACTACTGAATTCAAGTGGGATTTATTGGAAAGAATTAAACGCAACTCTGAATATTGGGGTTCCGACGATGGTAAGGAGTCAGGTATAACACCTAAGTTTGATTGTGTTAAATCTTTTATGGGTACTGATGCTTTTTGTGGATTTAGCGCTAAATATGGACTTGACTCTGAGATAGTAGCTTCTTTTTGTGAATCTTTTGCTGCTCACGTTGATCTCCCTAAGGAGAAGTGGTTTAAATATAATCCTCCCACTGAAGTAAAAGTAGTTGCACCTATTACAGTTGAAGAAAAGACTATCACTTATAATGATCCTATTGTTCCTACTACTTATGTTGAGAAACCACCTTTTCCTGTAAGAATAAAGGATCATGCTAAAGCTTCAACTATGGTTCGTAAGAGTAATACTAGAACATATACACCTCCTGAGAAGATTAAAGTTGAACCTAGTATTGCTATGGTTAAAGATATTTTGGATGATAATATAGATGGGCATATTTACTTTTGTGGTGAAACTGCTAATATTGCTAAACCAGATGCTAAGATACATAGACCTGCTGTTGGCATGCCTGTTATTCTGTTAAAATAGGAGATCATTGTTATCATGGCCTATGTGATATGGGTGCCAGTGCTAGTGCAATACCTATTTCCCTATATAATGAAATTATGCATGATATTGCACCCGCTAAGTTGGAAGATATTGATGTTACAATTAAGCTTGCCAATAGAGATACTATTAAGCCATTTGGGATTGTTAGAGATGTCGAAGTCTTGTGTGGGAAAGTTAAATATCATGCTGATTTTCTTGTTCTAGGTTCCCCACAAGATGACTTTTGTACCATTATATTTGGCAGACCCTTCTTGAATACTGTTAATGCTAGGATTGATTGCAAAAAGGATGTTGTTACAATTGGCTTAGGGGATATGTCTCATGAGTTTAATTTTGCTAAGTTTAGTAGACAACCCCGTGATAAAGAATTGCTTAGTAAGGATGAAATAATTGGTCTTGCTTCTATTACCGTACCTCCTACTGATCCGTTAGAACAATATTTGCTAGACCATGAAAATGATATGTTTATGAATGAAAGAAGGGAAATAGATGAAGTATTACTTCAATGGGGTCCTATTCTGAAACACAACTTACCTGTTGAAATCCTAGGGGATCCCCCTCCACCCAAGGGTGATCCCGTGTTTGAGCTCAAACCTTTACATGATAATCTTAAATATGCTTATCTTGATGAAAAGAAGATATATCCTGTTATTATTAGTGCTAACCTTTCAGAGGAAGAAGAGGAAAGATTAATGAAAACTCTGAAGAAGCACCGTGCTGCTATTGGATATACTCTGGATAATCTTAAGGGCATTAGTCCCACTCTATGCCAACACAAAATAAAATTGGACAAAAGTGCCAAACCAGTTAGAGATCCTGAACGGCGGTTAAATCCTAAGATGAAAGAAGTGGTAAGAAAGGAGATACTAAAGCTCCTTGAGGTAGGTATAATTTATCCCGTTGCTGATAGTGATTGGGTAAGTCCTGTCCATTGCGTCCCTAAGAAGGGAGGTATTACCGTTGTTCCTAATGATAAAGATGAATTGATCCCGCAAAGAATTATTACAGGTTATAGGATGGTAATTGATTTCCGTAAATTAAATAAAGCTACTAAGAAAGATCATTACCCTTTACCTTTTATTGATCAAATGCTAGAAAGACTGTACAAACACACACATTTCTGCTTTCTAGATGGTTATTCTGGTTTCTGTCAAATACCTATGTCAGCGGAGGATCAATCAATAACTACTTTTACTTGTCGATACTTTTGCTTATAGACGTATGCCTTTTGGTTTATGTAATGCACCTGCTACCTTTCAAAGATGCATGATGGCTATATTCTCTGACTTTTGTGAAAAGATTTGTGAGGTATTCATGGATGACTTCTCCGTTTATGGATCATCTTTTGATGATTGCTTGAGCAACCTTGATCGAGTTTTGCAGAGACGTGAAGACACTAGTCTCGTCTTGAATTGGGAAAAGTGTCACTTTATGGTTAATGAAGGCATTGTCTTGGGGCATAAAATTTCTGAAAGAGGTATTAAAGTGGATAAGGCTAAAGTTGATGCTATTGAAAAGATGCCATGTCCCAAGGACATTAAAGGTATAAGAAGTTTCCTTGGTCATGCCGGTTTTTATAGGTGGTTCATTAAGGACTTTTCTAAAATCTCTAGGCCTCTGACTAATTTATTGCAAAAAGATATTCCTTTTGTCTTTGATGATGATTGTGTAGAAGCATTTGAAATACTTAAGAAAGCTTTGATCACTGCACCTATTGTTCAGCCACCTGATTGGAATTTACCCTTTGAAATTATGTGTGATGCTAGTGATTATGATGTAGGTGCTGTTCTAGGGCAAAGAGTTGATAAGAAATTAAATGTTATCTAGTATGCTAGTAAAACTCTTGATACTGCCCAGAGAAATTATGCTACTACTGAAAAAGAGTTCTTAGCAGTCGTATTTGCTTGTGATAAGTTCAGACCTTATATTGTTGATTCTAAAGTTACTATTCACACTGATCATGCTGCTATTAAATATCTTATGGAAAAGAAAGATGCTAAACCTAGACTTATTAGGTGGATTCTCTTGCTCCAAGAATTTGATTTGCATATTGTTGATAGAAAGGGAGCTGAGAACCCCGTTGCAGACAACTTGTCTAGGTTAGATAATGTTCTTGATGACCCACTACCTATTGATGATAGCTTTCCGGATGAACAATTAGCGGTCATTAACGCTTCTCATACCGCTCCATGGTATGCTGATTATGCTAATTACATTGTTGCTAAATTTATACCACCTAGTTTCACATACTAGCAAAAGAAAAAGTTCTTTTATGATTTAAGACATTACTTCTGGGATGACCCACACCTTTATAAAGAAGGAGTAGATGGTGTTATTAGACGTTGTGTACCTGAGCATGAACAGGAACAGATACTACGCAAGTGTCACTCCGAACCATATGGAGGACACCACGCTGGAGATAGAACTGCGCATAAGGTATTGCAATCTGGTTTTTATTGGTCTACTCTCTTCAAAGATGCTCGTAAGTTTGTCTTGTCTTGTGATGAATGTCAAAGAATTGGTAATATTAGTAGACGTCAAGAAATGCCTATGAATTATTCTCTTGTTATTGAACCATTTGATGTTTGGGGCTTTGATTATATGGGATCTTTTCCTGCCTCTAATGGATATACACATATTTTAGTTGCTGTTGATTACGTTACTAAGTAGGTAGAAGCTATTCCAACTAGTAGTGCTGATCATAACAATTATATTAAGATGCTTAAAGAAGTTATTTTTTCGAGGTTTGGAGTCCCTAGATATTTGATGACTGATGGTGGTTCACATTTTATTCATGGTGCTTTTCGTAAAATGCTTGCTAAGTATGATGTTAATCATAGAATTGCATCTCCTTATGACCCCCGGTCTAGAGGTCAAGTAGAATTGAGTAATAGAGAGCTCAAATTAATTTTGCAAAAGACTGTTAATAGATCTAGGAAGAATTGGTCCAAGAAACTTGATGATGCATTATGGGCCTATAGAACTGCATATAAAAATCTTATGGGTATGTCTCCGTATAAGATGGTTTATGGAAGAGCATGTCATTTACCTCTCGAACTTGAACATAAAGCATATTGGGTTATTAAAGAGCTCAACTATGACTTCAAACTTGTCGGTGAGAAGAGGTTATTTGACATTAGCTCACTTAATGAATGGAGAACCCAAGCCTATGAGAATGCCAAGCTGTTTAAAGAAAAAGTTAAAAGATGGCATGATAAAAGAATACAAAAGCGTGAGTTTAACGCAGGTGATTATGTGTTGCTATTCAACTCTCGTTTAAGATTTTTTGAAGGAAAACTTCTCTCTAAATGGGAAGGTCCTTACGTTATCGAGGAGGTCTATCGTTCCGATGCTATAAAAATCAACAACTTCGAAGGCACAAGTCCGAGGGTGCTGAACGGTCAAAGAATCAAACATTATATCTCAGGTAATCCTATAAATGTTGAAACTAATATAATTGAAACCGTAACCCCGGAGGAATACATAAGGGACACTTTCCAGAACATTTTAGACTCCAAAACAGAATAGGTATGTGGTACGGCAAGTAAACCAACTCTAA
This sequence comes from Triticum aestivum, assembly GCF_018294505.1. NCBI lineage: Eukaryota > Viridiplantae > Streptophyta > Magnoliopsida > Poales > Poaceae > Triticum > Triticum aestivum. Next base: position 252,878,503 of record NC_057795.1, read on the forward strand.
AATAGTTCTAATGGCAATTTTTCTCCGTTTTGGAATATTTAAGAATTTTGGAAAGCAAGAAGTAATCCGGGAAGGACACGAGGCCTCCACGAGGGTGGAGGGCGCGCCCCCTGTCTCGTGGGCACCTCGTGTGCCTCCCGGACTCCGTTTTCTTGCACGTTACTTCTATTGGTAGGTAAAAAATCATTATATAATCTCCCGAAGGTTTTGACCACCGTATCATGCAAAAATCTTCTGTTTTCGATTCGAGCTGTCTCTGTTACAGATTTAGAGCCAGATGTCTTCTCAAGAGTCAGTCGGGGAGAGTCGAGTGTCTTACCCGACGCCAGATCTAGGAGCAAACAACGATTCTTATCACTTTGGACCATCAACGGAGGATGAGATGGAGGCTAACTTGAAAAGGATAGATGCCATGGAGGAGGATCAAGAAGTAACCTCTCGCTTCCAAGCAGGATTCATGATGGGGGAACTACAGAGCTCAGCTATTCCAAACTCGGTCATCCCTTCTAATCCTAAATTTCTTTCTTATGAAAATATGAAAAAGAGCGTCACTTGTTCTCTAGAAGCTATGCAACATCCTTGGGTAAAAGGAGCTTTAGCCGTCACGGGAAAGCTCCGCAAGGAAAATATGGACCTCAAACAACAAGTCAATAAGCTCGAGGAGGAGAATCATATCCTAAGGGGCATCATCGCCAAGAAGATCACAACACCAACCCTGAAGGAGACATAATCACATGGGTATGGGCACTCCCCTTGGCAACTATCAAGCTTGGGGGAGGTGCCCCGGTATTGTATCACCATCACACTCCTATCTTTACCGTTTTTCTTAGTTCGATCCTTTTAGTAATATCTTGATCTAGTAGATTAAAGTTTTGGTATGAATTAGTTTTGAGTTTTGCTTTGTGATCTCTCTATTTAATCGAGTCCGCGAGCTATATAATAAAGATTTGTGTTGAGTCAAGGGCTTTGCTATCTTGCTATAATCTTGAGAAAATAGAAAGAATAAAAAGAATAAAAGAGTTCATATTGATCTTATGGATAGTAATGACTTCACATATAAAGAATATGAGGCTTAAAAGTTGTTGAGAATTGACAAACCAAGTTTTGGTCATCGTTGCAATTAATAGCAAATAATAAAGAAAGAGAGGTTTTCACATATAAATATACTATCTTGGACATCTTTTATGATTGTGAGCACTCATTAAGTATGACATGCTAAAGAGTTGATGTTGGACAAGGAAGACAGCATAATGGGTTATGTTTTCTCACATCTCAGTTAAAGTATATTGTCATGGATCATTCCAACATGTTGAGCTTGCCTTTCTCCCTCATGCTAGCCAAATTCCTTGCAACAAGTAGAGATACTACTTGTGCTTCCAAATATCCTTAAACCCAGTTTTGCCATGAGAGTCCACCATACTACCTATGGATTGAGTAAGATCCTTCAAGTAAGTTGTCATGTTGCAAGCAATAAAAATTGCTCTCTAAATATGTATGACTTATTAGTGCGGAGAAAATAAGCTTTATACGATCGTGTGATATGGAATTAATAAAAGCGAGGACTACATAATAAAGGTTCATATCACAAGTGGCAATATAAAGTGTTGTTCTTTTGCATTAAGATTTTGTGGATCCAACCCTAAAGGCACATGACAACCTCTGCTTCCCTCTGCGAAGGGCCTATCTTTACTTTATGCATTTACTTTATGCAAGAGTCAAGGTGATCTTCACCTTTCCCTTTTTCATTTTATCCTTTGGCAAGCACCTCATCTTGGAAAGATCCTGATATAGGGTGGGTCTATTCTAATAACACCTCTTAAGACCTTATTCTGCTAACACTAGGTTTATTCTGATAACACAAAACAACCACAGCAAAAACCCATCCGAACCGCACGCACACACGCGACCAATCCACCTTATCCATTCATCAGATTCACACCCACCCCACGCTATCGTCTTCTACCTTACACCACCGAGCCCCCTATCCCACAACCTTATCCCCCCGAGCAACTCCCCGACCTACCTCCTTCCATCGCCACTCACCCCGTGCCGCCCATCCTTCTCCTTCACAGAGCCCCACCTCCTTCCCACCGCGCCGCCCTCTCCGGCTGCCAACCTCTTGCGCGGTGCTAGATCGAGCAGGCGCATCTCACGATGGTGCTAGAGGCTACGCGCTCGAGATCGGGGACGCGACCGGTCCTCCTCGCTGACATCTCTCCCCGGCGCCCCCCGCCTTCCCTCCCGATCGGTGCCCCTCCTTCCCTCCCGACCGACGATGCCCTCCAGCTTCCGGCCGCACTAGCACCGCCGTGCTAGATGGCCGGTGGCTCACCTACCTCTGCTGTGGAGGTCGGATCCCGCGCTGGGAGTGAACGGGACACCAGCACCGCGCCGGCGCGCCGCCCCCCAACCAACGCTGCTTGATCTAGTGACCCCGACCATGAATCCATGGATACCGCATCGGATCGGAGCTCTTCTCGACACCCATGTTCTCGACCGTCGCCGCCTCCTTCTTCTGGCCAGCGACGAGGTCAGCCCTCTCATATGTTCCCTTCCTCCACCTCACCTCCTCCTCCGGTAGCTGCAACTCCCTTCCCCTCCTCTGCACCCACTCCTCTTCCACCTCCCCTCCTCTGTCCCATAAGCACTGCCGACAACGCTGCACCAGCTACGTACTTTAGCCTGCTCGACTACTCCATTGGGAGGACGCCGCCGCCTGCTACCACCACAACGCGCAGTTCGCTAGCGCCGTGCCCGTGGTGTGGTTGCGCGGGCGTTGCAGTGCTCGACTCCTCCCATGACGAGCTGTAGGGCATCTGCCCCCGATGGCGCGGCCACCCTCTGCCCTGACCCCCTCTCTAGTTCTCCTCCTCCCCCGCAGTGCAAAAGAAGAGCCCCGAACGGTCCCAGATGAGTCCCTCTCTCCGTTCAACTTCATAAGCCGTGGAGCAGTGCCTGCAACAGCCTGATTGCAGTTCATTTTGACTTTTTTGAAGCTCGCTAAGGTTTGTTTAGCAGTTCTTCTCGTGTTTGTAGTTCGGCCAGCTCGGTCATGTGTATTTCAGGGCGGCAACGGGTTTGCGTGAGCGAGCAGCTCGGCTAGCTATTTCGTGTAGCTTGCTGGATGCGTGTTTTTATGTGTTGCTTGCCTATGATGAAATTTGTTATGCCCTTGTGACGTCGACAAGGTTTAGCAGCAAAGTTCTGATGAACTTGTGTGAACATATGATGAATGTGTGGTTTCAAATACTTTTGTGTTGTTTGTGCAGTGCACACGTGCCACCCCTGTAGTGCGCTTGACCACGGTTGTGCAGTTCGGCAGCCCCGCCCCCGAGTCACATTTTAGTTTGTGTATAAAAATTTGTTGAAGAAAAACGAATGAAGTTCATTTCTTTAATGGTTCGGTGCTTCACATTGTAAAAAGGAAAATGTAGGAGGCTCTTGCAGTTTATTATTCTTGTTTACCCGTGCAAGTTTGTTATTCCAAATTTGGTGGTTCACTAAAAAATAATAATGCAGTGCATTTGCTTCGTCTTTTCAGGCCAACCACAGTAATAACAAAAAAATGAGAAGAAGACAAAAATGTTATAAAAATGGAAAAAAGACAAAAATGTTATAGCGATTGATAAAACTCATGTGGTTCACTTTCGGTAGTGCCGTGGTTCACTTTCGGTAGTGTCACAGCCCGTTTACAGTAGTCTCGAGGTTCAATTTTCATAGTATTGTGGTTCACCAACGCTTGACATGAAGTGCAGTCCCCCTCGTTTGGGAAAATTTACGTCCCACAAAAAAACCATGCAGTGCACTTGCCCATCTAATGAAGTGCGGTATTTCGTCTGAAGCAGTGCCTTCTTCTTTCCCCGTCCGAGAAAAAATACGTCTAAACAAAAAGAAACCATGCAGTGCACTTGCCCATCTAATGAAGTGCGGTATTTCGTCTGAAGCAGTGCGTTATTCTTTCCTCGTCCGAGAAAAAATACGTCTAAACAAAAAGAAACCATGCAGTGCACTTGCCCATCTGATGCAGTGCGGTATTTGTTCTGAAGCAATGCGTTCTTCTGTCCGATGCAGTAAATATGACGATTTTGGTCTCGCGAAGAACAAAGTGTCCGCTTTTCAATAAAATCGAAACTGCTCTTAAACCGTAAGGAATTAGAAAGAGTGTTCTACATGAAAAAGTTGCGACTCGTTGATATCTTTCCAATGTTGTATGATTTGAATTATTCTGACCATCCGTTCGTAAAAATTTCACGAAAAAACAGCCGCTGCCTCTCGAACTCATCCGCATGATTTTCAAAATTAACTATAAACCGTAAGGAATCTCAAAACCATTTCAACATATGAAAGTTGAGCCTTGTCCGTAGCTTTCCAACGGCGTATCATACGTCTCATTTCGACAAACAGTTAGAAAACTGGAGCAAAAACAGTACCGAAAAATTCAAAAAATTTGAAAGACAGAGTTCCGCGATTTAGTAAATTTGAAATTGCTCTTAAACCGTAAGAAATTAGAGAAAGATTGATATATGAAAAAGATGCGCCTCGACGATATCTATCCAACGGAGTACCATTTGCTTCGTTCTGACAAGCGGTTTAGAAAAAAACGCAAAAAAAAAACGCTCGCTGCCACTCGTCATCCGCCGCACTATTTTCAAAACTGCTCTTAAACCGTAAGGAATCTCGAAAAGTGTTCAACATGTCGAAATTGCGCCTAATCCATAGCTTTTCAATGGTATATTACACGCCTCATTCCGATAAACGGTTAAAAAATTAGAGCGAAAATAGTACCGAAAAAAATAATGCGTGCAGTTTTTTCCGCGAGAAGTTCACTAGTCTTTATTGCAGTGCTCGTCGTCAAAATGATGCAGTGCGCTTCTGTTGAGCGTGCAGTGCCGAAGTGGTGTACAGAATAGTTATTCTGCTAATATTAGCAGAATAGACCATCTGTATTATATATATATATATATATATATATATATATATCCAATTGGATATAAGTTAGCATGAACTATTATATTGACATCACCCAAAGGTGAATACGTTGGGAGGCAACACTATAAGCCCCTGTCTTTCTCAGTGTCTGATTAAAACTCCATAACCATAAGTATTGCGTGAGTGTTAGCAATTGTAGAAGACTATATGATAGTTGAGTATGTGGACTTGCTGAAAAGCTTTATTCTTGACTCTTTTCGATGTTATGATAAATTGCAATTGCTTCAGTGACTGAGATTATAGTTTGTTAGTTCTCAATGAAGTTTCTGAACCATACTTGACATTGTGAATTGATTGTTACTTGAGTATAAGAAATCATAGGACAAAATCTATATATGTTGCTCTTATAAGAATGATCATCATGCCCTCATGTCCGTATTTTATTTTTATCGACACCTGTATCTCTAAACGTGTGGACATACTTTTAGATTTCGGCTTCTGCTTGAGGACAAGCGAGGTCTAAGCTTGGGGGAGTTGATACGTCCATTTTGCATCATGCTTTTATATCAATATTTATTGCATTATGGGTTGTTATTACACGTTATGTCACAATACTTATGTCTATTCTCTCTTATTTTACAAGGTTTATCATGAAGAGGGAGAATGTCGGCGGCTGGGATTCTGGCTGGAAAAGGAGCAAATATTGGAAACCTATTCTGCACACCTCCAAAAGTCCTGAAACTCCATGAAAGTCATTTTTGGAATTAATAAGAATTATTGAGCGAAGAAAGTATCAGAGGGGGCCCACACCCTGGCCAGGAGGGTGGGGGGCGCGTCCCCCGTACTGGGCGCGCCCCCTGTCTCATGTGCCCCCTGTTGGCCCTCCGGTGCCCATCTTCTGCTATATGAAGGCTTTTACCCTAGAAAAATCATAAGCAAGTTTACGGGATGAAACTCCGCCGCCATGAGGCGGAACCAATCTAGGGCTCCGGCGGAGCTGTTCTGCCAGGGAAACTTCCTTCCGGGAGGGGGAAATCTTCACCATCGTCATCACCAACGATCCTCTCATCGGGAGGGGGTCAATCTCCATCAACATCTTCACCAGCACCATCCCCTCTCAAAACCCTAGTTCATCTCTTGTATCCAATCTTGTATCAAAACCACAAATTGGTACATGTGGGTTGCTAGTAGTGTTGATTACTCCTTGTAGTTGATGCTAATTGGTTTACTTGGTGGAAGATCACATGTTCAGATCCTTAATGCATATTAATACTCCTCTGATCATGAACATGAATATGCTTTGTGAGTAGTTTCCTTTGTTCCTGAGGACATGGGAGAAGTCTTGCTATTAGTAGTCATGTGAATTTGGTATTCGTTCGATATTTTGATGAGGTGTATGTTGTCTCTCCTCTAGTGGTGTTATGTGAATGTCGACTACATGACACTTCACCATTATTTGGGCCTAGAGGAAGGCATTGGGAAGTAATAAGTAGATGATGGGTTGCTAGAGTGACAAAAGCTTAAACCCTAGTTTATGCGTTGCTTCGTAAGGGGCTGATTTGGATCCACTAGTTTCATGCTATGGTTAGGTTTACCTTAATACTTCTTTTGTAGTTGCGGATGCTTGCAATAGGGGTTAATCATAAGTGGGATGCTTGTCCAAGAAAGGGCAGTACCCAAGCACCGGTCCACCCACATATCAAATTATCAAAGTACCGAACGTGAATTATATGAGCGTGATGAAAACTAGCTTGACGATAATTCCCATGTGTCCTCGGGAGCGCTTTTCTCATTATAAGAAATTGTCCAGGCTTGTCCTTTGCTACCAAAAGGATTAGGCCACCTTGCTGCACTTTATTTACTTTCATTGCTTGTTACCCGTTACAAATTATCTTATCACAAAATTATCTGTTACCTACAATTTCAGTGCTTGTAGAGAATACCTTACTGAAAACTGCTTGTCATTTCCTTCTGCTCCTCGTTGGCTTCGACACTCTTACTTACTTATCGAAAGGACTACGATAGATCCCCTATACTTGTGGGTCATCATAGATATAGGTTTTTGTAATCTGAAAATATAAAAACAGCAAGGTAACTAATGATAAAAGTGAGCACAAACGGTATTGCAATGCTTCGAAACAAGGCCTAGGGTTCATACTTTCACTAGTGCAAGTTCTCTCAACAAGGATAACATAATAAGATCATATAACAATCCCTCAACATGCAACAAAGAATCACTCCAAAGTCACTATTAGCGGAGAACAAACGAAAAGATTATTGTAGGGTACGAAACCACCTCAAAGTTATTCTTTCCAATCAATCCATTGGGCTATTCCTATAAGTCACAAACAACCCTAGAGTTCGTAGTAAAATAACACCTTAAGACACACATCAACCAAAACCCTAATGTCACCTAGATACTCCAATGTCACCTCAAGTATCCGTGGGTATGATTATACGATATACATCACACAATCTCATATTCATCTATTCAAACCAACACAAAGAACTTCATAGAGTGCCCCAAAGTTTCTACCAAAGAGTCAAGACGAAAACGTGTGCCAACCCCTATGCATAGGTTCCCAAGGTCACGAAAACCGCAAGTTGATCACCAAAACATACATCAAGTGGATCAATAGAATACCCCATTGTCACCACGGGTATCCCACGCAAGACATACATCAAGTGTTCTCAAATCCTTAAAGACTCAATCCGATAAGATAACTTCAAAGGGAAAACTCAATCCACTACAAGAAGGTAGAGGGGGAGAAACATCATAAGATCCAACTATAATAGCAAAGCTCGCGGCACATCAAGATCGTGTCACATGAAGAACACGAGAGAGAGAGAGAGAGAGAGAGATCAAACACATAACTACTGGTACATACCCTCAGCCACGAGGGTGAACTACTACCTCCTTGTCATGGAGAGCACCAGGATGATGAAGATGGCCACCGGTGATGGGTCCCCACTCCGGCAGGGTGTCGGAACAGGGTCTCGATTGGTTTTTGGTGGCTACAGAGGCTTGCGGCGGCGGAACTCCCAATCCATGTTTATTTCTGGAGGTTTGGGGATTTATAGGAGAGGTTGGCATCGAGAACAAGTAAGGGGGGCCCACGGAGAGTCCACGAGGCACAGGGACGCGCCCTAGAGGGGTGGGCGTGCCCTCCAACCTCGTGGGGCCCACTGGCCTCCCCTCCGGTAACTCTTCGTTCCAGTATTTGTTATATTTTCCAGAAAAAATCTCCATTGATTTTCAGCGCATTCCGAGAATTTTTGTTTCTGCAGAAAAACAACACCACAGTAGTTCTGCTAAAAACAGCGTCAGTCCGGGTTAGTTCTAATTAAATCATACCAAAATCATGTAGAAATATTATAAACATGTCATGAATACATCAAAAATTATATATACGTTGGAGACGTATCAGTACTCCTTCACCTAAGGATTGTGAGCATACAACACTCTCAAATGGTGCTCATGCTTCCTCAAGCTGCATGTGTATGATGCTGGCCATAGGTTCTCATCATAAACTTTGCCCCTGAATTTCTTTTTAAAATTCTGCACTAGGTGTCGCATACATTCCCTATGTTCCACTCCAGGGAGTACAATTTCTACCGCAGTTTCTAAACCCTTGCAAGCATCTGTGTGTATAACTAAACATGAGGGTGTACCTATTGTTGGGGAACGTTGCAGAAAATTAAAATTTTTCCTACGGTTTCACCAAGATCCATCTATGAGTTCATCTAAGCAATGAGTGATAGGAGAGGGAAGCATCTACATACCACTTATAGATCACGTGCGGAAGCATTCAAGGGAACGGGGATGATGGAGTCGTACTCGCCGTGATCCAAATCACCGATGACCAAGTGCTGAATGGACAGCACCTCCGCATTCAACACACGTATGGAGTGGACAACGTCTCCTCCTTCTTGATCCAGCAAGGGGAAAGGAGAGGTTGAGGAAGAAGGCTCCAGCAGCGGCACAATGGCGTGATGATGGTGGAGAGGCAGTACTCCGACAGGGCTTCGCCAAGCACTTAACGGAGGAGGAGAGGTGTTGGGGAGGGGAGGGGCTGCGCCTTGGATCAGGTGTTCAACCCTCCCCTCGCCCCTCTATTTATAGGGGAAGGGGGAAGGGGGCCGGCCCCCTCTAGATGAG
>NC_057795.1:252887869-252934860 GCF_018294505.1 Triticum aestivum
GGGGGGCTTGCCCCCCAAGCAAGGGGGGCGCCCCCACTAGGGTTCCCCCCCCCAACCCTAGGCGCATGGGCCCAAGGGGGGGCGCGCCCAGCACTCCAGGGGCTGGTTCCCTGCCCCTTGCGGCCCATGAGGCCCTCCAAGAGGGGTGGCCCCTCCCGGTGGACCCCCGGAACCCCTCCGGTGGCCCCGGTACAATACCGATATGCCCCCGAAACTTTCCGGTGTCTGTATGACAACTTCCCATATATAAATCTTCACCTCCGGACCATTCCGGAACTCCTCGTGACGTCCGGGATTTCATCCTGAACTTCGAACAACTTTCGGTAATCACATACAAGTCTTCCTAATAACCCTATCGTCACAGAACCTTAAGTGTGTAGACCCTACGGGTTCGGGAGACATGCAGACATGACCGAGATGGCTCTACGGTCAATAACCAACAGCGGGATCTGGATACCCATGTTGGCTCCCACATGCTCCTCGATGATCTCATCGGATGAACCACGATGTCGAGGATTCAATCAACCCCGTATACAATTCCCTTTGTCAATCGGTATGTTACATGCCCGAGACTCGATCGTCGGTATCCCAATACCTCGTTCAGTCTCGTTACCGGCAAGTCACTTTACTCGTACCGTAATGCATGATCCCGTGACCAAACACTTGGTCACTTTGAGCTCATTATGATGATGCATTACCGAGTGGGCCCAGAGATACCTCTCCGTCATACGGAGTGACAAATCCCAGTCTCGATCCGTGTCAACCCAACAGACACTTTCGGAGATACCTGTAGTGCACCTTTATAGTCACCCAGTTACGATGTGACGTTTGGTACACCCAAAGCACTCCTACGGTATCCGGGAGTTACACGATCTCATGGTCTAAGGAAGAGATACTTGACATTGGAAAAGCTCTAGCAAAACAAACTACACGATCTTGTGCTATGCTTAGGATTGGGCCTTGTCCATCACATCATTCTCCTAATGATGTGATCCCGTTGTCAACTACATCTAATGTCCATAGTCAGGAAACCATGACTATCTGTTGACCAACGAGCTAGTCAACTAGAGGCTTACTAGGGACGTATTTGGTCTAAGTATTCACACGTGTATTACGATTTCCGGATAATACAATTATAGCATGAATAAAAGACAATTATCATGAACAAGGAAATATAATAATAATCCTTTTATTATTGCCTCTAGGGCATATTTCCAACAGTCTCCCACTTGCACTAGAGTCAATAATCTAGTTACATTGTGATGAATCGAACACCCATAGAGTTCTGGTGTTGATCATGTTTTGCTCGTGAAAGAGGATTAGTCAACGGATCTGCGACATTCAGATCCGTATGTACTTTGCAAATATCTATGTCTCCATCTTGAACATTTTCACGGATGGAGTTGAAACGACGCTTGATGTGCCTAGTCTTCTTGTGAAACCTGGGCTCCTTGGCAAGGGCAATAGCTCCAGTGTTGTCACAGAAGAGTTTGATCGGCCCCGACGCATTGGGTATGACTCCTAGGTCGGTGATGAACTCCTTCACCCAAATTGCTTCATGCGCTGCCTCCGAGGCTGCCATGTACTCCGCTTCACATGTAGATCCCGCCACGACGCTCTGCTTGCAGCTGCACCAGCTTACTGCTCCACCATTCAACATATACACGTGTCCGGTTTGTGACTTAGAGTCATCCAGATCTATGTCGAAGCTAGTGTCGACGTAACCCTTTATGACGAGCTCTTCGTCACCTCCATAAACAAGAAACATGTCCTTTGTCCTTTTCAGGTACTTCAGGATATTCTTGACTGTTGTCCAGTGTTCCTTGCCGGGATTACTTTGGTACCTTCCTACCAAACTTACGGCAAGGTTTACATCAGGTCTGGTACATAGCATGGCATACATAATAGATCCTATGGCTGAGGCATAGGGGATGACGCTCATCTCTTCTTTATCTTTTGCCATGGTCGGGCATTCAGCCGAGCTCAATCTCACACCTTGCAGTACAGGCAAGAACCCTTTCTTGGACTGATCCATTTTGAACTTCTTCAAAATCTTATCAAGGTATGTGCTTTGTGAAAGACCTATGAGGCGTCTCGACCTATCCCAATAGATCTTGATGCCTAATATGTAAGCAGGTTCTCCAAGGTCCTTCATTGAAAAACACTTATTCAAGTAGGCCTTAATGCTGTCCAAGAATTCTATATCATTTCCCATCAAAAGTATGTCATCTACATATAATATGAGAAATGCTACAGAGCTCCCACTCACTTTCTTGTAAACGCAGGCTTCTCCATAAGTCTGCATAAACCCAAACGCTTTGATCATCTCATCAAAGCGAATGTTCCAACTCCGAGATGCTTGCACCAACCCATAAATGGATCGCTGGAGCTTGCATACTTTGTTAGCATTCTTAGGATCGACAAAACCTTCCGTCTGCATCATATACAGCTCTTCCTTAAGATAACCGTTAAGGAATGCCGTTTTGACGTCCATCTGCCATATCTCATAATCATAGTATGCGGCAATTGCTAACATGATTCGGACGGACTTAAGCTTCGCTACGGGAGAGAAAGTCTCATCATAGTCAATCCCTTGAACTTGCTGATAACCCTTAGCGACAAGTCGAGCTTTATGGATGGTGACATTACCATCCGCGTCCGTCTCCTTCTTAAAGATCCATTTGTTTTCTATCGCTCGCCGATCATCGGGCAAGTCAGTCAAAGTCCATACTTTGTTTTCATACATGGATTCTATCTCGGATTGCATGGCTTCAAGCCATTTGTTGGAATCTGGGCCCGCCATCGCTTCTTCATAGTTCGAAGGTTCACCGTTGTCTAACAACATGATTTCTAGGACAGGGTTGCCATACCACTCTGGTGTGGAATGTGTCCTCGTGGACCTACGAAGTTCAGTAGCAACTTGATCCGAAGTACCTTGATCATCATCATTAATTTCCTCTCCAGTCGGTGTAGGCACCACAAGAACATTCTCCTGAGCTGCACTACTTTCTGGTTCAAGAGGTAGTACTTCATCGAGTTCTACTCTCCTCCCACTTACTCCTTTCGAGAGAAACTCTTTTTCCAGAAAGGATCCATTCTTGGCAACAAAGATCTTGCCTTCGGATCTAAGGTAGAAGGTATACCCAATGGTTTCCTTAGGGTATCCTATGAAGACGCATTTTTCCGACTTGGGTTCGAGCTTTTTAGGTTGAAGTTTCTTGACATAAGCATCGCATCCCCAAACTTTTAGAAACGACAACTTAGGTTTCTTCCCAAACCATAATTCATACGGTGTCGTCTCAATGGATTTAGACGGTGCCCTATTTAATGTGAATGTAGCTGTCTCTAGCGCGTATCCCCAAAATGATAGCAGTAAATCGGTAAGAGACATCATAGATCGCACCATATCCAATAGAGTGTGATTACGACGTTCGGACACACTGTTACGCTGAGGTGTTCCAGGCGGCGTGAGTTGTGAAACAATTCCACATTTCCTTAAGTGTGTACCAAATTCGTGACTTAAATATTCTCCTCCACGATCTGATCGTAGGAACTTTATCTTTCGGTCACGTTGATTCTCTACCTCATTCTGAAATTCCTTGAACTTTTCAAAGGTCTCAGACTTGTGTTTCATCAAGTAGACATACCCATATCTACTCAAGTCATCAGTGAGAGTGAGAACATAACGATATCCTCCGCGAGCCTCAACGCTCATTGGACCGCACACATCGGTATGTATGATTTCCAATAAGTTGGTTGCTCGCTCCATTGTTCCGGATAACGGAATCTTGGTCATTTTACCCATGAGGCATGGTTCGCACGTGTCAAATGATTCATAATCGAGAGACTCTAAAAGTCCATCAGTATGGAGCTTCTTCATGCGCTTGACACCTATGTGACCAAGGCGGCAGTGCCACAAGTATGTGGGACTATCGTTATCAACTTTACATCTTTTGGTATTCACACTATGAATATGTGTAACATTACGTTCGAGATTCATTAAGAATAAACCATTGACCATCGGGGCATGACCATAAAACATATCTCTCATATAAATAGAACAACCATTATTCTCGGATTTAAATGAGTAGCCATCTCGCATCAAACGAGATCCAGATACAATGTTCATGCTCAAACTTGGCACTAAATAACAATTATTGAGGTTTAAAACTAATCCCGTAGGTAAATGTAGAGGTAGCGTGCCGACGGCGATCACATCGACCTTGGAACCATTCCCGACATGCATCGTCACCTTGTCCTTCGCTAGTCTCCGCTTATTCTGCAGCTCCTGCTATGAGTTACAAATATGAGCGACGGCACCGGTATCAAATACCCAGGAGTTACTACGAGTACTGGTAAGGTACACATCAATTACATGTATATCACATATACCTTTAGTGTTGCCGGCCTTCTTGTCCGCTAAGTATTTGGGGTAGTTCCGCTTCGAGTGACCCTTCCCTTTGCAATAAAAGCACTCAGTCTCAGGCTTGGGTCCATTCTTTGACTTCTTCCCGGCAACTGGCTTACCGGGCGCGGCAACATCTTTGCCGTCCTTCTTGAAGTTCTTCTTACCCTTGCCCTTCTTGAACTTAGTGGTCTTATTGACCATCAACACTTGATTTTCTTTCTTGATTTCAACCTCTGCTGACTTCAGCATTGAGAATACTTCAGGAATGGTCTTCACCATCCCTTGCATATTGTAGTTCAACACAAAGCTCTTGTAGCTCGGTGGGAGCGACTGAAGGATTCTGTCAATGACCGCCTCGTCCGGGAGGTTGATCTCCAGCTGGGACAGGCGGTTGTGCAACCCAGACATTTTGAGTATGTGCTCACTGACAGAACTGTTTTCCTCCATCTTACAACTATAGAACTTGTCGGAGACTTCATATCTCTCGACCCGGGCATGAGCTTGAAAAACCATTTTCAGCTCTTCGAACATCTCATATGCTCCGTGTCGCTCAAAACGCTTTTGGAGCCCCGGTTCTAAGCTATAAAGCATGCCACACTGAACGAGGGAGTAATCATCAGCACGTGACTGCCAAGTGTTCATAACATCTTGGTTCTCTAGGATGGGTGCTTCACCTAGCGGTGCATCTAGGACATAATATTTCTTGGCTGCTATGAGGATGATCCTCAGGTTCCGGACCCAGTCCGAATAGTTGCTGCCATCATCTTTCAGCTTGGTTTTCTCTAGGAACGCGTTGAAGTTCATGTTGACATGAGCGTTGGCCATTTGATCTACAAGACATATTTTGCAAAGACTTTAGACTAAGTTCATGATAATTAAGTTCATCTAATCAAATTATTTAATGAACTCCCACTCAGATTGACATCCCTCTAGTCATCTAAGTGTTACACGATCCGAGTCGACTAGGCCGTGTCCGATCATCACGTGAGACGGACTAGTCATCATCGGTGAACATCTCCATGTTGATCGTATCTTCCATACGACTCATGTTCGACCTTTCGGTCTCTTGTGTTCCGAGGCCATGTCTGTACATGCTAGGCTCGTCAAGTTAACCCTAAGTGTTTCTGCATGTGTAAAACTGTCTTACACCCGTTGTATGTGAACGCAAGGATCTATCACACCCGATCATCACGTGGTGCTTCGAAACGACAAACTTTAGCAACGGCGCACAGTTAGGGGGAACACTTTCTTGAAATTATTATAAGGGATCATCTTATTTACTACCGTCGTTCTAAGTAAACAAGATGCATAAACATAATAAACATCACATGCAATTATATAAAGTAGTGACATGATATGGCCAATATCATATAGCTCCTTCGATCTCCATCTTCGGGGCTCCATGATCATCTTCGTCACCGGCATGACACCATGATCTCCATCATCGTGTCTTCATGAAGTTGTCACGCCAACGACTACTTCTACTTCTATGGCTAACGCGTTTAGCAATAAAGTAAAGTAATTTACATGGCGTTCTTCAATGACACGCAGGTCATACAAAAATAAAGACAACTCCTATGGCTCCTGCCAGTTGTCATACTCATCGACATGCAAGTCGTGATTCCTATTACAAGAACATGATCTCATACATCACAATATATCATTCATCATTCATCACAACTTCTGGCCATATCACATCACATGACAATTGCTGCAAAAACAAGTTAGACGTCCTCTAATTGTTGTTGCATCTTTTACGTGGCTGCAATTGGGTTCTAGCAAGAACGTTTTCTTACCTACGAATAACCACAACGTGATTTTTTGTCAACTTCTATTTACCCTTCATAAGGACCCTTTTCGTCGAATCCGCTCCAACTAAAGTGGGAGAGACAGACACCCACTAGCCACCTTATGCAACTAGTGCATGTCAGTCGGTGGAACCTGTCTCACGTAAGCGTACGTGTAAGGTCGGTCTGGGCCGCTTCATCCCACAATACCGTTGAAGCAAGAAAAGACTAGTAGCGGCAAGCAAGTTGACAAGATCTACGCCCACAACAAAATTGTGTTCTACTCGTGCAATAGAGAACTACGCATAGACCTAGCTCATGATGCCACTATTGGGGAACGTTGCAGAAAATTAAAATTTTTCCTATGGTTTCACCAAGATCCATCTATGAGTTCATCTAAGCAACGAGTGATAGGAGAGGGAAGCATCTACATACCACTTGTAGATCGCGTGCGGAAGCGTTCAAGGGAACAGGGATGATGGAGTCGTACTCGCCGTGATCCAAATCACCGATGACCAAGTGCTGAACGAACAGCTCCTCCGCGTTCAACACACGTACAGAGCGGACGACGTCTCCTCCTTCTTGATCTAACCTCCGGTGGCCCCGGTACAATACCGATATGCCCCCGAAACTTTCCGGTGTCCGTATGACAACTTCCCATATATAAATCTTCACGTCCGGACCATTCCGGAACTCCTCGTGACGTCCGGGATCTCATCTGGGACTCCGAACAACATTCGGTAATCACATACAAGTCTTCCTAATAACCCTAGCGTCACCGAACCTTAAGTGTGTAGACCCTACGGGTTCGGGAGACATGCAGACATGACCGAGATGGCTCTCCGGTCAATAACCAACAGTGGGATCTGGATACCCATGTTGGCTCCCACATGCTCCTCGATGATCTCATCAGATGAACCACGATGTCGAGGATTCAATCAACCCCGTATACAATTCCCTTTGTCAATCGGTACGTTACATGCCCGAGACTCGATCGTCGGTATCCCAATACCTCGTTCAGTCTCGTTACCGGCAAGTCACTTTACTCGTACCGTAATGCATGATCCCGTGACCAAACACTTGGTCACTTTGAGCTCATTATGATGATGCATTACCGAGTGGGCCCAGAGATACCTCTCCGTCATACGGAGTGACAAATCCCAGTCTCAATCCGTGTCAACCCAACAGACACTTCTGGAGATACCTGTAGTGCACCTTTATAGTCACCCAGTTACGTTGTGACGTTTGGTACACCCAAAGCACTCCTACGGTATCCGGGAGTTACACGATCTCATGGTCTAAGGAAGAGATACTTGACATTGGAAAAGCTCTAGCAAAACGAACTACACGATCTTGTGCTATGCTTAGGATTGGGTCTTCTCCATCACATCATTCTCCTAATGATGTGATCCCGTTGTCAACGACATCTAATGTCCATAGTCAGGAAACCATGACTATCTGTTGACCAACGAGCTAGTCAACTAGAGGCTTACTATGGACATATTTGGTCTAAGTATTCACACGTGTATTACGATTTCCGGATAATACAATTATAGCATGAATAAAAGACAATTATCATGAACAAGGAAATATAATAATAATCCTTTTATTATTGCCTCTAGGGCATATTTCCAACACCTATAATGTTGTGCAACTGTTGCAGAAACCAGACCCAACTATCCTCGGACTCTACCTCCAACACACCAAATGCAACTAGGAATAGCCAGTTGTGTCCATCAACTGCAGAAGCTGCTGCTAGCTGGCCTCTCCATCTTTCATTCAAAGCAGTTGCATCGACAGCCAAATAGGGCCTACAACCATTCAGAAACACCTGTCAGCAAGCCTTGAAACAAACAAAAGCCCTCCGAAAGCACTCCTTCTCTAGTGCCTTCCCTTTTATTTTGTACTTAACTGTATGCTTGTCAATCTCTACAACACACCCTGGACTAGCCGTCTCCACTTCAGCTTTGAAGGTGTAAAGAAACTAAAAACTCTCATTCCATGGACCATTAATCTTATCAAGATCCCTTTCCTTAGCAAAAAAAATCTTCATGTAAGATATATTAATCTTGTACTTCTCAAATATCTTCCCATGGAGTGTTGTTGGACCAATTGTTGGTGTTTCCCTCACCCAGGCCAAGATTGCATCTGCCACCCACCTAACCTTTGCAAGCTTTGATTTGTCCTTTCCTCCTCCCCCTCCAGGTGGGCAAGTTTGCCCGTGTGGGTTTCTTTTTATGTGAAACAAAATGAAAAATAATGTCAAATACAATTAAGAAACAGTACACATGATCTGAATATAGAATGGATAAATAATCTGATAAAAAGATTCAATTGTAATACCTGAATCAATTTGCTCTCTAGCATAGTGGATGCATGCAACCTCCACCTACACCTATCATAAGGGCAATGAACTGTGAATCTTCTTGGCTCACTCCTATCAACCTCATAGGAGTTTTCAGTGAGAATGCAATATGTAGTCACTGCATTACGACAGTCCACCATCGATTCGAATACGGTTCCTGGAGTAAGCTCAGGATTCTCCCTGTTCCACTCAATTGTTGGCATGTCCTCACCATCATATTCTTGTAAAACTAAGGAGTCGATGTTCTCCTCCCTCTCTTCATCATCAGCGTCATCAAATCTAGCACGACTGCTAGGCTCCTCTGGATATTCATCTTCCACTGCCCGTTGACTAACTCTATCTATCAGTTCAGGGAACAGAATCTCATCCTCATCATCATGTCGAGGCACTTCCTCGTCGGGCTCTGCATCTACTTCTAGATCAGGTGCAGAAGGGAGAGGAGAAGTGGCAAAATTAGCGGCAGCCGACATGTTGTGGCTTTCAGAACCACTAGGTTTACTTGGTCTCGACCTACAAGGAGTGCGAGGACGCTCGCTATTAGCAGAGACAGATGATGTCTGGACACCCTTCCCCTTCGGGATATGTTGTTTGCATGCTTGAAGCACACCGATATGGATTTTACCGAAACGCCTGTCAGCATTCAAACTAAATAGCAATCTCATATGCTCATCACAAGTTAATGGGACAAATCTCTGCTCGATACTATTGAAATATCTCAGTTCAACAGCATTAGAAGGGCTCCATGGATACTCACAACAGAGTGCCTCGTGTAAATCTGTGAACGAAACGCTGGCTTCTACTACTTTAGGATAGAAAACCCTAGAAATCATACACGGTTCAGTTCCACGCAGCTCGCTAGTTTCCATTCTAATCGCCAGCCGAAAAGCATGTGCAGGACCGACCCTATTCGATTGAAATAAGATAAAGGGCGCAATTAGGCCTAAAATTTTCAGATAAATTGCACCGATTCACGCTAACGGTGGTCAAATACAACCTAATTTACGGATTTCCTAATCAATTTGAGAGCAAAACGATGCTTACCCAGGTGGAATCCATGAATTATCCGCATCTGATTCGACCCAATCATCTCCACGGTTGATGGGCCGGACGGGGTGCTCCCCCGACATTGCTTCCTAAACCTAGATGGGGAGAGAGGGTAGATGCGGCGGAGGCATCACGACGGCAGCGAAGGGGAGGCGCGGAAGCGATTTGATCTGATTCATGTTACAGTGAGGGGAACTGATGCGGAGCATCCTTCGGTCATCCCCATGGACCTTCCATCGTCTCACCAAGAACCAAGAGGACCTATGACTAGAGCACGAGCTAGAGCTCTCGAGATAGAGGTGACTTCTCTCCTTAGTGATATCTCATATGATCCTCTCGAGACATGGTTACTACCTAAGTCCGGAATGTTGAGCATGATTAGGTACCAAGAGGACCCTCCCAACGATGTCCATGAAGATGGTTAAGACCCCAAGTCCACGGAAGAAGAGAACCAATGGAAGAAGGCAAGAACAGCCTCCAGGCACCGGACATCCGGCCAGGACCCCGGACATCCGGCCCCTGGAGATCTACACGGTCAGGACTCTGCAGAAGAAGCTACAAGGACCGGACATCCGGCCCTCCTCACCGGAAATCCGGCCAAATTCCCGGACATCCGACACTGGCGTCCAGGGACTATAGAAGGTTGCCCCAACAGCTCAGACATCCGGCCATCACCCCGAACATCTAGCGCCTCCCGAAGCACCGGACATCCGACGCCTCCCGAAGCACCGGACATCCGGCACCGCCCATCCAGAGAACAGAACAACCATCTCCACCAGTGATAGAGGCAAAGGTGTCCCGTCTTTCGATGAGATGATGGATATCGCTTTGGTGGCAGTCGACTTTGACGATCCGACTACGAACGTGCGAGGACGTCGCGCCTTAGCAATCGCTAAACCAACTCCGAGAGGTTATTGACCACGCCGGAGCACGATCAACCTGACCATGAGGGTCTGTTTCCTGCGAGCAAACAAAGAACAAGCAAGAAACTGAGATTGCAATCTGGATATTGCGAATATAAGATGAAAGCTTTATTGATCAAGGTGGGGTTCTGTGACGCCTTTGTCTGGTCGTTGAACACAAATGAAGTACGCGAAGTTGCAGCTATGGCGAACTTTTAATCTAAACAAAACCCAAAGTCTAAACGATGCCCTAAGGGCTGTATATATGGAGGAAGAGGGGGGAATTTCGTGACCCTTGGTGGAGGGGTCCGAAATCAACCCTATCTCTTGTTTCCCCACACATACGGACTCTAAAAATAGCCTATACTTATGTATTTCGAAATTACATGGGCCTGGCCCAATAATAAGGTGACGCAGCACCTATAATAGCCTCGGGACGAAATTTATGAAGTGGCATCTTGTATATTTCGTCCAAGGCTTCATGCACCCATTATGGTGGCTTCAAAGTCCTGAAATCATCACTTGTAACTCCGTTCTTGTTCCCCTTGCGCATGCCATCATCTCCATGCTTGTTCTTAATCCAATGTTCATCCTTCTCCAAGCTAGGCCCTTCATTTGTAAGCAAAACAAATGTATCCAATTTAGGCAGCATCATATTCTCATGAACATTAGAATCATTACCAAGAAACGAAAGTACCTGGTAATTTAGTTGGCGTGCGCGAGCTCTAGTAATTGGTCCAGTATTTATAGCAGCAGGGGCTGTGGGTGTAACAATTGTATTGATGTCCTCATCATCCTCCCCTTCTTGAAATAAAGTCGTCCTAGACGGAAGTTCATCTTCCTCACCCAAATAAGGCTTCAAATCTGCAATGTTAAAAGTGGGACGAACCCCAAAATCTGCAGGCAGCTCAAGTTTATATGCATTATCATTTATTTTCTCTAACACCTTAAAGGGACCATCAGCACGTGGCATTAACTTTGATTTGCGCAAATCCGGAAATCTATCCTTACGCAAATTTAACCAAACAAGATCTCCAGGTGCAAACACAACATGTTTTCTACCCTTATCTCCAGCAAGTTTATATTTAGCATTCATACGCTCAATGTTTTCCTTAGTTAACTCATGCATTTTTAAAATCAATTCAACACATTGTTTAGCATCAAAATTAACCTTCTCCGAAGATGGAAGAGGCAACAAATCAATAGGTGCACGAGGTAGGAAACCATACACAACTTCAAAAGGGCACATCTTAGTAGTAGAATGCAATGAACGATTATAAGCAAATTCAATATGAGGCAAGCATTCCTCCCACATTTTCTTATTATTCTTCAAAACAGCCCTAAGCATAGTAGACAACGTTCTATTGACTACTTCAGTTTGTCCATTAGTTTGGGGGTGACAAGTAGTACTAAAAAGCAGTTTAGTCCCCAACTTAGCCCATAAACATCTCCAAAAGTGGCTAAGAAATTTAGTATCACGATCTGAAACAATAGTATTTGGCACACCATGCAAGCGAATAATTTCACGAAAGAACAAATCAGCAACATTAACAGCATCATCGCTTTTATGGCATGGTATAAAGTGTGCCATTTTCGAGAATCTATCCACGACAACAAATATGCTATCCCTCCCCTTCTTTGTTCGAGGTAAACCTAAAACAAAGTCCATAGATATATCCTCCCAAGGAACACTAGGTACAGGCAAAGGCATATATAAACCATGAGGATTGAGTCGTGACTTAGCTTTTTGACATGTAGTGCAGCGAGCAATAAAACGCTCAACATCCCGTCTCATCTTTGGCCAAAAGAAATGTGTAGCAAGTATGTCCTCCATCTTCTTCATGCAAAAGTGTCCCATTAATCCTCCTCCATGCACCTCCTGCAACAACAAAAGACGAACGGAGCTAGCTGGAATGCATAGCTTGTTAGCACGAAACACAAATCCATCGTTAACGACGAACTTGTTCCACATTCTTCCTTCTTTACAATTCTGCATTACATCTTTAAAATCAGCATCATGCACATATTGATCTTTGATGGTCTCCAAACCAAATATTTTGAAGTCAAGTTGTGAAAGCATAGTATAGCGGCGAGACAATGCATCAGCAATAACATTTTCTTTTCCCTTCTTGTGTTTAATGACATAAGGAAAAGTCTCAATGAATTCAACCCATTTAGCATGTCTACGATTCAGTTTAGCTTGACTTTTAATATGTTTCAAAGATTCATGATCAGAATGTATAACAAATTCTTTGGGCCATAAATAATGTTGCCATGTTTCTAAAGTCCGAACAAGAGCATATAATTCTTTATCATAAGTAGAATAATTCAGACTAGGCCCACTCAATTTTTCAGAAAAGTATGCAACAGGTTTGCCATCTTGTAATAATACACCGCCTAATCCAATTCCACTAGCATCACATTCAAGCTCAAAAGTCTTATTAAAATCAGGAAGTTGGAGTAAAGGAGCATGTGTCAACTTATCTTTCAATACCGAGAAGGCTTCTTCCTGTGCGGTACCCCAAAGAAAAGGCACATCTTTCTTTGTAAGCTCATTGAGAGGTGCAGCAATGGTGCTGAAATCTCTCACAAAACGCCTATAGAATCCAGCGAGGCCAAGAAAACTCCTCACTTGTGTGACCGTTTTGGGTTGCGGCCAACTCTCAATAGCTTCAATCTTGGCTTTATCAACTTCAATTCCCTGTGGAGTAACAACATAGCCAAGAAAAGATACTCGGTCGGTGCAAAAGGTGCACTTCCCAAGGTTACCAAACAAACGTGCATCACGTAGAGCAATAAAAATAGCACGTAAATGTTCCAAATGTTCTTCCAAAGATCTGCTATAAATCAGTATGTCATCAAAGTAAACTACCACAAATCGTCCAATGAAAGCACATAAAACTTCGTTCATTAATCTCATGAAAGTGCTAGGTGCATTAGTTAACCCAAAAGGCATGACTAACCACTCATATAATCCAAACTTAGTTTTGAATGCTGTTTTCCATTCATCTCCCAATTTCATACGAATTTGATGGTATCCACTACGCAAATCAACTTTGGAGAATATTGTAGAGCCACTCAATTCATCAAGCATATCATCTAGCCTAGGAATAGGATGACGATAACGAATAGTAATATTATTAATGCCTCTACAATCAACACACACACGTGATGTACCATCCTTTTTCGGCACTAGAATAATAGGAACAGCACAAGGACTAAGGGATTCGCGTATATAACCTTTGTCGAGAAGCTCTTGTACTTGACGCATAATCTCCTTCGTCTCCTCTGGATTGGTACGGTATGGTGCACGGTTTGGCAGTGAAGCACCGGGAATTAAGTCAATCTGATGCTCAATCCCTCGAATAGGCGGTAATCCCGGTGGCACGTCTTGTGGAAAGACGTCAGCGAACTCCTGCAAAATGTTAGTGACAACAGGAGGCAAAGAGGAAGGCACGTCCTCGAATGAAAATAATGCCTCTTTGCACACAAAAGCATAGCAAACAGATTTGCTGAAATCTAGCTCATCAATATCAGATTTGGTGGCAAATAAACATGCACTTTTCAATTTAATTTCAGAAGCAACACTAGATGGTTTATTATTAGGCTTCATTTGTTGCTCAAATTCTTTTGCCACGATCTGATTTTCACTCTTATTCGTCTCCTGTTTTGCTTTATTAGCTCTATTAATATCATCTTTCAAAATGGAATCAGGAGTCATAGGAAGCAAAGTAATATTTTTATCCTTATGAACAAGAGTATAGTGATTGTTTCTACCATGGTGTACATAATTTTTATTAAATTGCCATGGTCTACCAAGTAATAAGGAACATGCTTGCATAGGTACCACATCACAATCAACATAATCAGCATATGTAGAGATACTAAAATGCACACGAACAGTACGTGTTACCTTAACCTTGCCGCTGTTGTTGAACCATTGGATGTAGTAAGGATGTGGATGTGGTCTTGTGGTGAGAGAAAGCTTCTCCACCGTCTCCATGCTAGCCAAGTTGTTGCAGCTCCCTCCATCTATGATGACGTGCACAGAACGTTCTTTCACAACTCCCTTGGTATGGAACAAATTGTGCCTCTGATTTTGCTCAGCTTGTGTGACCTGCACACTCAAAACACATTGAGCAACTAAACATTCATACCTGTCAGCGTCTTTAGGAGCCATGTATTGCGTCTCATGATCAGAATCATCTCCACCATGTTCTTCACGTGTAATAAGAGCCAAAGTCTCCTCATCATAGTCACTAGCGGACTCATATCCACCATCCGCGGTAGCAATCATCACACGCGGAGATTTGCATTCTCTCGCATAATGACCTCCTCCATTACAATGACGACAAATAATATCACTTGTGTGCCCTGTTGATGCCATGGAAGAAGCAGAACTCTGTGCAGGCCCAGCAGGTGCGCTCTTGGCAGATAATGGTGGTTGTGCCTGTTTTCTTGTATCACGACTAGAGGAGACACCTGATTGAGGTGCTGTTGCAGTTGAAGTAGAAGATGCACGCGGTGTCCATGATGAAGGTCGGCCTGCAGAAAAGTTAGTTCGCGCCAATGCTTGTCGATCCTGCACTTCATGTTCAGCTTTACAAGCAAGATGGAATAAACGAGTGATATTAGTATACTCCTTATAGTCTAGAATGGTCTGAATCTCTCTATTTAATCCACCTAGAAAACGTGCAAGCATAGCTTCATTCTCCTCAACAATACCACATCTAATCATGCCAGTTTGTAATTCCTGATAATATTCTTCTACAGAATTTTTTCCTTGTCTTAAGCGCTGTAATTTCTGAAGCAATTCACGTTGATAATATGGTGGAACCCAATGAGTATGCATAGCAGTTTTCAAAGCAGCCCAAGTAGTTGGAATAGGATATAATCTACAATGTTCAGACCACCATACACATGCAAAACTAGTGAAAGCACAAACAGCAGCAGCAACCCGTCTCTCCTCGGGATATTGTAAACATGTGAATCGTTGTTCAGTTTCTAACTCCCAAGTAAGATATATATCAGGAACATATCTACCCTCGAAAGGTGGAATATTCAATTTCAGTTTAGGAAGATGGTCATGATCTCGTACCTGAGGGAAAGCCCTACCATTGTGATTATTTGCATGTGGACGACCTGGTGGTTGTGGTGCAGGTGGTTGCACGTAGTTCTGATTTTGAGCAACCTCATCCTCGTAATCTCCCACATAATCATCCTCCTCCGCATCAGCAGCAGGAGCCACAGAAGTATCAACAACAACACCAACAGTTTGGCCAAACGCAAGAGGAACACGGCTCGCTCGGCGGAGATCTGTTTCGCGACGTGGAGGTAGTCGTTGTTGTTGTTGTTGGAGAGGTGCGTTAGGTGCAGCGGGTGGTGGTGGTGGAAGACGCGCGAGCAATTCATTAAACTTGTTATCGAGCTTTATTTCGAACGTCTTCTCCATGCCATCTATCTTCTCCATGGCCTCTTCAAATCTGTTTAGCACATCTTGCACCTGTCCACTCATCATTTGCTGAAATTTATCATGCAAATCCTTATTCGTCATGTTCTCCCAGTCAGTCTCGTCGGCTTGTGATCCTGGCATGGTTAGCAGCAATAGAAACACACAAGAATATGATCCTACAGACTACTAACAAGAGGTGGTGGTGGGTGTCACAAATCCGTCAAGCAAATCTCAAATTCTTACCAGTTCTTACCCAGCAGCAGGCGGTGATCAGCAACCGTTGTAGTCAAAAACTCTCAAAGCTTGGATAGAGCGATTACCAGGGAGAGTCAAACGCACGACGTAGATGTATGTGGAGCTGGGAAGGCTTATAATATGGTAGCAAAAAGGGTCAGCAATAATCAATTCAGAGATGCAAAGTTGAATAAACGCTCAACGACGGTACTGTGCTGGTCCTAGGCTAGACTGTGCTAGAGACGCGAGCCTAGAACACCAACAAAATCATGGCGCGGCACGTAAACAAGGGAAAAAGCACACTCTGGATTTTTTTTCGCTCTTTTTTTTGCGCTGTTTTTTTTGTGAAAAATCACTATAATGGCGAGTGTCTCAAAACTCTTCCTAGGTCAAACTGACAGGATGGGCACGAAATTTTTTCGACCAATTTTTTTTTTCGACTGCCCGGACCCAAAAACTGGAAACGGGTCAAAAAAAACTTCCTATAATGGCACCTGTCTCAAAACACTCAGAAACACCTAAAAATAGGATAGCCAGAAATTTTTTCGAAAAATGCGTTTTCGAAAAATTTTGGGCCTAAACGGAGGGTGGTTTCCGGACCTACTCCGGGAAGGAAACACGAATCGGAATCTAGATGGATCTCGAAAACAAACCTAATATGACAAGAACTCGGATTGGTGGTGGATATATGGTAGTAGATGGCAGCGGTGGTGGTATATGACAGCGGTGGTGGTATATGGATACGGATTCGAAGCGGTGGCGGATAAGCGGCGGTGGTAGATGGCAGGGGCGATGATGATGGTGCGGCGGCGGCGTGACAACTTATGACCAGAACTCGAAACTCTAAAAGACTAGACTCTAAGACCAGCAACTAGACACAACGATGCAACCGCAAATTCAACAAAGCAAAACCCTAAAAAGATTATGCAAAGGCTCAGATTGGTTCGGATATGATGAACTAACCCTAATTTTTTTTGTGGCTTTTTCGTGGACTGTAGGTATGAAGAACAGACTCGATCTAAACTACGAAAAACTGTAAAATCTCACCGAGCAACCTGGAAATCTGATACCACTTGATAGAGGCAAAGGTGTCCCGTCTTTCGATGAGATGATGGATATCGCTTTGGTGGCAGTCGACTTTCACGATCCGACTACGAACGTGCGAGGACGTCGCGCCTTAGCAATCGCTAAACCAACTCCGAGAGGTTATTGACCACGCCGGAGCACGATCAACCTGACCACGAGGGTCTGTTTCCTGCGAGCAAACGAAGAACAAGCAAGAAACTGAGATTGCAATCTGGATATTGCGAATATAAGATGAAAGCTTTATTGATCAAGGTGGGGTTCTGTGACGCCTTTGTCTGGTCGTTGAACACAAACGAAGTACGCGAAGTTGCAGCTATGGCGAACTTTTAATCTAAACAAAACCCGAAGTCTAAACAATGCCCTAAGGGCTGTATATATGGAGGAAGAGGGGGAAATTTCGTGACCCTTGGTGGAGGGGTCCGAAACCAACCCTATCTCTTGTTTCCCCACATATACGGACTCTAAAAATAGCCTATACTTATGTATTTCGAAATTACATGGGCCTGGCCCAATAATAAGGTGATGCAGCACCTATAATAGCCTCGGGACGAAATTTATGAAGTGGCATCTTGTATATTTCGTGTAAGGCTTCATGCACCCATTATGGTGGCTTCAAAGTCCTGAAATCATCACTTGTAACTCCGTTCTTGTTCCCCTTGCGCATGCCATCATCTCCATGCTTGTTCTTAATCCAATGTTCATCCTTCTCCAAGCTAGGCCCTTCATTTGTAAGCAAAACAAATGTATCCAATTTAGGAAGCATCATATTCTCATGAACATTAGAATCATTACCAAGAAACGAAAGTACCTGGTAATTTAGTTGGCGTGCGCGAGCTCTAGTAATTGGTCCAGTATTTATAGCAGCAGGGGCTGTGGGTGTAACAATTGTATTGATGTCCTCATCAACCAGCCCGGACATCCGGCCCGTCCGCCCGGACATCCGGCCCCTCGCGAGCCACCGGGCATCCGGCCTTCCCTGTCTACGAACAGTGTAGGGCCGAGGCCCATGTACCCCTCTTTTCCCCTAGACTATATATACTCCATCCCCACCTACGTTTTAGGGATAGCATTGTGATAGCTCATTTGAGATAGAGCATTGCTCATCCGTACCGGATCTACTCCATCGTGAGGGACCGCACCTCTTCGGAGAAGATCCATCCGGATTCAAGGCCTCCATCCGGAGAAGACAATCAAGACCTCCTCACGGAGAAGAACGGTTACTCTTGTATCTTCCTTTGTTGACTTTGGATCTCGTGTTACTTTGTGCCTCGATGATCTAGCCTTTGGGTGATCAATCACTTGCCGGTTGAGTGTTTCTCTTGTTTTCCCCCGTGATTTCCCTCGTGTTCTTCCGCGCGTTCTTCATGTTTCCCCATAGGATCCACTCCAAACGTGAAAGATTAGCCCCTGGGGTTCCGCCCTACATCATCTTGGTATCATGAGCCATGTTGATCACGTTTTTGGAGCCCCTGCCCCGTGTTTTCTAGCTTGATTTTGTTGTTTTGTCCTAAATCCGAAAATCCCCACCAAAAATAGCCCCAAATTTTTTGTGATTTGTTGGTGTGATGAAGTTTTGTTGGATTTGATCCACGGATCTCCTTTGCATCGAGTGGATCTAGCTTTTCCCCATCTCTCCCGCGATTTCCATCCACCAATTCATCCGAATTTTGCCCCGGAGTTGCCCTTTTTCCCATGGAGTTCATCGTGTTCGTCCCCGATGCAGGAGCCCGGCACATCCGCCCGTGTCCACCGGACATCTGGCGTCCCGGACATCCGGCAGCTGGCCCGGACATCCGGCCCCTGGTAGCAGCAACTCCAGCCCCTGCTCCCTTTTCCACCTAGTTTCGCCCAATTTTGCTTTGGTGCCCACGCTTACTTCCGCATACCCACACCGCTTTCCACAAGCACCACCACCGCTCACCGCTACCTCCTCTGACGATTTTGACACGTTTTGGTCTTTGAGATTTTGGGTTGTGATTCCCGTGTCCTATTGTGTTTCAGCTATATAGGTACGGTTCAACGTCAAGATCACCACCACCCATCTCCATCGACTACTCATCATCGCCAAGGACGGTAACCTCGACGACATCTTTTTCATACCTTTTAATTGCATTGATACCCACATGGCCTTACATTTGCGTAGCTTACCCATCGAGACTAGCCATTGAATATTGCCGGCAACATGACTTGTGCACATTAGTGATCATACTCCATAGCATACATACCATACCATCGTGGTGCATATCTTGGCATCAACTTTTGTATCACAAAGTTGTCATAGCATACACAATTGCTATCTTGGTTCGTGAAGTTTTGCATAAGAAAAGAGCTCAAAATAGAAAGAGCCGCCCAAGCTTTTAAGCAAAGAGCTTATAAGCAAGAACCATAGCATCATACTACATTAAGATTGTCATACTCGATCATCTTGGATCATAGCACCGAAATACCATACATATAGCATACTTGGGATAGAGGTCGTTACATTTTTGCCTAGTAGGTTGTGCACAAGTTCCGTATCCGCCTATTGTGCAATTGTGCTAGCGTCTCTCGTGTATTGTGCAACAAGAGCATTTTCGTGGATTCCACATTTTGGCTCACTTTTGGTTTGCTCAATCCCATTTATCTATTTGCGTGTGTGTTTCCGTGTACCCCTACTTGCTTGGTCTACTTGTTGCATTTGAAAATTTGTGAATCTTTTCCAACATTATTGAAGCTCACTTACAATTGCATAAAATTTTGTGCCACCATCCTAACCAAGCTCCACAATAAGCTTTTACTTGTGTAGGTGTGAGAACCGACAAGAATTGGTACCAATAGTGCTATTTCATTGTCCGCATTTAAGTGAACTTGATTCATCGTCAACATCGGTCAAGGTACATTGGTATAAGTTCTTCTCTTTCTACCACTCACATTTTGCTTGGAATGATGGATAGGCCGAGTACATCTACCAACCGACTCTTCATCGAGCAAGACGACGACATGTCATCATACGTCACCAAGAGCCACCTCTTTGGTGCACAAATAGCGTTGCATCAAGAGCAACAAGCTATGAACGAACACATCGACAACCTCACCACCGACTTGCGACTCTCCGAGCAACGTACAGAGGACTACTTCAACAACAAGCTCGATGCGCACAAGCAAGAGAACGATGCAAGGATGGATGAGATCCACGCTTTGTTGGTGAACCGTCCTCCTTCTACATCGTCATACTCAAGACGGAGCCACTCAAGTCGACACTCCAATGACTCCTTCTCCGGCTCAAGTAAACCATCATCTAACACTCTTCGACGAGCCGCGCGTCAAGACCGTCAGGTATCTCGCAATCCGCTACACGACAAGCATTCACAAGAGCAAGTCGATGAGCAAGTACCTCGTCCTCAAACACACCAAGTCACTTTTCCTCAAGCTCAAGAACGATAATGACAACGGCGCCAAGAGGAAGAACGAGCGCGTCTACACCAAGAGGAACAAGACGCTGAGGCTCAACGTCTTCAACAACAACAACATGAAGCGCAAGCTCTTGAGACGCAACGTGCCCTTCAAGAATCAAGTTGAGCCATCACCAACCGCAATCGCGAACGGCGCAATCAAGAGGAATCCCTTCGAGAAGAAATCCAAGAGAGGAACTACCAACCGCGTGTGCAACATCAAGTTCCTCAAGCTCCTCCACAAGCTCGTCAAGCTCCACCCCAACCTCAAGTTCAACAAGAGCAAGTTGATCATGGATGTCCTCCACGCCAAGAGCAACATGAGGATGATTACCCTCACCGTCAAGGGCGTCATCATCACCATCGCCAACAACACAATGAAGAGCAACGCTACGGCAAGCTAAAATTCACCATGCCCAAGTTCAATGGAAGCAATGATCCCGAAGAATACCTCTCATGGGCATTGAAGGTCGACAAAATCTTTCGTTTGCACAACTATGAGGAAGAGAAGAAGATTGCTATGGCATCACTTGAGTTCCAAGACTACGTGCTCATATGGTGGGAACAAGTCCTTGAGCGCCGACAAGCAAGAGGTGAACCTCCAATCACCACTTGGGCTCAAATGAAGGAAGTCATGCGAGCACGTTTTGTGCCCACATACTACAACCGCGATCTCTTCAAGAAACTCCAACTCCTCAAGCAAGGAACAAAGAGTGTTGAAGAATACTACAAGGAAATGGAGATAGCCATGATTCGAGCCAATGTCACGGAAGATGATGAGCAAACTATGGCACGATTCTTGAATGGACTCAATCATCCCATCAAGAAGATTGCCGACTTCCAACCCTACTCCAACCTCATTGAGCTCGTGCATCAAGCTACAAAGGCGGAACGTCAAGTGCAAGATGACTTCAAGTACGCCAAGTACTCATCCAAGACCTACGGCTCTCCAACAACCAAGCTTCAACAACTCCTCCAACCTCTACATCAACCAAGCCTTCTCCAAGCAACAACGACAAGTCAAGTTACAAGAAAACCTCGTCAAGTTCAACTCCTCCTCCTACTACTACAAGCAACTTCAAGCTGCGTGCTTCATCATCTACTCTGACCGATGAGACCGTCAAGACAAGCTCCTTCAAGTGTTATACTTGCGGCGGCCGAGGCCACAAGTCTTATGAATGCACAAACAAGCTCACCATGATCCTCAATGACGATGGCACCTACGACTCCATGAGTGATGAGGAGATGGAAGCTCTTGAGCAAGTGGCCATGAACCAGCGCGTGAACGAGGATGAAGATGATCAAGTATTTTGTGATGAGGATTCGAGCCCCACTCTCGTTGTCTCCAAGGTCTTGACTCTTCAACATCAACAAGAAGAAGGCCAAAGATGCCACATCTTCCACACAAAGGCCGGCATCAATGGAAGATCCGTCAAGGTCATCATCGATGGAGGTAGTTGTCACAACTTGGCAAGTGAAGAACTATGCTCCAAGCTTTAATTGGTCAAGATGAAGCACCCGCACCCCTACAAGGTTCAATGGCTAAGTGACTCCGGCACTATACGAGTTGAGCATACGGTCCAAGTCTCCTTCAAAATTGGTGCATATGAAGACACTCTGGAGTGTGATGTCGTCCCGATGTCCGTTTGCCACCTCCTCCTTGGTCGACCATGGCAATTCGATCGTGGCGTTATCCACAACGGGCGTACGAATCACTATAGCTTCAAGATGAACGGGAAGGAATATGTGTTACGACCTATGTCTCCTAGTCAAGTGATAGACGACAAGCAAGCCACCCATCATGGAGAGAGGAGTGAGAAAGTGATCCACCAAAAAGTGAGTGAGAGCCACAAGCCAAAATTGAGTGCTTGTTCGCCTATAGATAAAAACCTAATCCTATTCGCCACAAAAAGTGAGATGAGAGAAGTGTGTGAGAACCCATCGAGTGTTATGCACTTTGTGCTTGTGTGCAAGGATGGGGAACCAAAAACTAACACCTCTCACGAGCTACATTTAGTGTTTCAATCTCTTTTGCAGGAATTCCTAGATGTTTTCCCCGATGAGCTACCTCTGGGACTACCTCCTCTACGAGGCATTGAGCATCGAATCGACCTCATCCCCGGAGCGCCCCTACCAAACAAAGCTCCATACCGCGTCAACCCCGAAGAAACTAAGGAGATCCAATGGCAAGTACAACAACTAATCGACAACGGTCATGTACGTGAAAGCCTAAGCCCTTGTGTCGTTCCGGTTATACTTGTTCCTAAGCAAGATAGAAGTTATCGCATGTGTTCCGATTGTAGACCCATCAATGCTATTATCGTTCGTTATAGGCATCCCATTCCTCGCTTAGATGATATGCTTGATGAACTTAGCAGTGCTGCCTTTTTCTCAAAAATTGATCTTAAAAGTGTCTATTATCAAATCCGCATACAAGAGGGTGATGAATGGAAAACTGCTTTCAAACCCAAATTTGGCTTGTATGAGTGGTTAGTTATGCCTATGGGTTTATCGGAAGCTCCCGGTACTTTCATGCGTCTTATGCATTTTGTACTTAGACCTTATATTGGAGTATTATTTGTGGTTTACTTTGATGATACTCTTGTGTTTAGCAAATCCATGAAAGAGCATCTTAAGCATGTTAGGGCTGTTTTGCAAACGCTTCGCAAGGAACGTCTTTATGCCAACATGAAAAGGTGCATGTTTGGTGTTGACAAACTTGTTTTCTTGGGTTTTGTCGTTTCTTCGAAGGGTATCCATGATGATGAATCTAAAATTGAAGCTATTAAAACTTGGCCCCAACCCACCAATTTGCAACAAGTGTGTAGTTTTCTTGGCCTTGCTTTGTGAAGGATTTTAGCACTATTGCCGATCCTTTGCATGCCTTGAGTAAGAAGAATGCTCCTTTTGTTTAGGGATCTTTGCAATCCACCGCTTTTGATGAGATCAAGTCTTTGTGATGCGGAGCATCCTTCCATCATCCCCATGGACTCTACAGCAACACATCCAACCCCTCAAGGACCTATGACTCGAGCACGTGCAAGAGCTCTTGAAACCGAGGTGACATCACTCCTCTCACAACTCCCTTTCGATTCACATGAGACATGGTTACTACCTCAAACGGAAACGCTATGCATACTCAGGTACCAAGGAGTTCACCGTGAAGAAGCTAGGAAGCAAGGAGAACCGGAAGCGGAAGACATGCATGAAGACGGAGAGGAAAAAGCACCAAGGACCAGGGTGGCCAAACGATCCGGACGGCGGCCCGGACGATCTGGACAGAGCCCGGACGATCCGGACCCCGGCCCGGACGATCCGGCTAATTTGATCGAAGACTACAGAAGCCTCCCCCCTGAAGCCGGATCATCCGGACCCCGTCCCGGATCATCCGGGCCCTGCACGGACGTCCGGACCGCCAGCCGGACATCCGGCCCTGCGCCTCCACCAGCCGAGCCTCCGGATCATCCGGGCCTCCACCCGGACCATCCGGACCAGCCCGGATCATCCGGCTCCGGACCCGGATCATCCGGCCAGCGCCTGTGTGCGCGTGTTGGGCTGAGCCCATGTACCCCTTCGCCCCCTAGCCTATAAATAGGACTCCTCCTCCTCCTTTTGAGACTTAGCATTGGATTAGCTCATGTTTGTGTGAGAGCCTTTGCTCATCCACTTGGATACTTCTCCTCGGAGATCAGGACCTCTCCGGAGAAGATCCCCAAGCGGATTCAAGACCCCTCTTTAGGGAAGAACATCAAGGCCTCCTCTTGGAGAAGAATGATTCCGTTGTATCCTTTCCCTTTGTTGATTGTGGATCATATGCATCTCTTATGTGTGTGGTGATCTAGCACTTGTGTGATCGATTCCTTGTTGGTTGAGTGATTCTCTCTCGTTTTCCCCCGTGTTTCCCGTTGTGCTTCCGCGTGTTCTTCGTGATTCCCCGTAGGATCCACTCCAAACGTGAAAGATCGACGCTATAGGGTTCCACCCTACATCATTATGGTATCATGAGCCACGTTGATCACGTTTTTGGAGCCCCTACCCCGTGATTTCTAGCTTGATTTTGTTGTTTTCGTCCTAAATCCGAAAATCCCCACCAAACCAAATTTTTTTTGTGATTTGTTAGTTTTGAGGATGTTTTGTTGATTTTGATCCGTGGATTCGGTGTGTAACTCGTGGATCTTGCTTTTTCCCACCTTCTCCACCTCGAAATCCATCCAAAATCCGCGAAATCGTCAAATTCCTCCCTGTTTTCGTGTTCTTCCCGAGCAGTTCCCGAGCGAGATTGACCCGCCCGGATCATCCGGACCCCGACCCGGATCATCCGGACGTGCCCGGATCATCCGGCTCTTGGCCTGGATCATCCGGCTTCCTTTGCCGAAACTGGATTATGCAGTCCTCCACCACCACCACCTACGTCCACATACTCCCCCACCCCAACCACCAACACTTCCACCTGCCAAACCCTAGCAACACAACCTCCATACTACCATTCGACTTTGGGTTCGAGAATTTGAGTGAGATTTCCGTGTCCTTTTGTGTTTTGGCTATTTAGGTACGGTCCGACATCAACAACTACCACTCATTTTCGTCGACTACTCATCTTTGCTACGGACGGTAACTTCGACGACATCTTTGTCATACCTTGCAATTGCATTGATAACCATCATATACCATCTTTTGCGTTGCTTACCCATCGAGACTAGCCATTGAGTATTGCCGGCAACGTGACTTGTGCACATTAGTAAGCATACCCCATATCATACATATCATCGTGGTGCATATCTCGGAATCAACTTGTGTGTCACAAAGTTGTCATCGCATACACAATTGCTATCTTGGTTCATGAAGTTTGCATAAGAAAAGAGCTCAAAAGAGAAAGAGCCACTCAAGCTTTTAAGCAAAGAGGAAAGATAAGCAAAGAGCTTATGAGCAAGAAGCATAGCATCATACAACATTAAGATTGTCATATAAGATCATCTTGGATCATTGCACCGAAATACCATACATATAGCATACTTGGGATAGAGATCGTTGCATTTTTGCCTAGTAGGTTGTGCACAAGCTCCGTATCCGCCTATTGTGCAATCGTGCTAGCGTCTCTCTAGTATTGTGCAACAAGAGCATTTTTGTGGATTCCACACTTTGGCTCACTTTTGGTTTGCACAATCCCATTTATCTATTTGCGTGTGTGTTTCCGTGTACCACTACTTGCTTGGTCTACTTGTTACATTTGCGAATTTGCGAATCCTTTTCAACATTTTTGAGTCAAGCTAACAATTGCAATCAATTTTGTACCACCATCCTAACCAAGCTCCACCAAAAGCTTTTACTTGTGTAGGTGTGAGAATCGACAAGGATTGGTACCAATAGTGCTATTTCATTGTCCACATTTGAGTGAACTTGATTCATCTTCAACTTAGGTCAAAGGTACATTGGTATTAGTTCTTCTCCTTCTACCACTCACAATTTTACTTGGTATGATGGATAGGCCAAGTTCTTCTACAAATCCACCTCTCGTCGAGAACGGCGACGACATGTCATCATTCGTCACAAAGAGCCACCTCTTTGGTGTGCAAAGGGCATTACACCAAGAGCAACAAGCTATGAGAGACCGCATCGACAACCTCGCCACCGACTTGTGACTCTCCGAGCAACGTACAAGAGACTACTTCGAGGACAAGTTTGACTCTCACAAGCAAGAAAATGATGCAAGAATGGACGAGATCCGCGCCTTGATGAGGAACCGGCATCATTCCACTTCTTCCTCCTCAAGACGGAGCCGCTCGAGTCGACACGCCGATGACACCTTGATGAGGACATCAATACAATTGTTACACCCACAGCCCCTGCTGCTATACATACTGGACCAATTACTAGAGCTCGTGCACGCCAACTAAATTACCAGGTACTTTCGTTTCTTGGTAATGATTCTAATATTCATGAGAATATGATGCTGCCTAAATTGGATACATTTGTTTTGCTTACAAATGAAGGGCCTAGCGTGGAGAAGGATGAACATTGGAGCAAGAACAAGCATGGAGATGATGGCATGCGCAAGGGGAACAAGAACGGAGTTACAAGTGATGATTTCAGGACTTTGAAGCCACCATAATGGGTGCATGAAGCCTTGGACGAAATATACAAGATGCCACTTCATAAATTTCGTCCCGAGGCTATTTTAGGTGCTGCGTCACCTTATTATTGGGCCAGGCCCATGTAATTTCGAAATACATAAGTATAGGCTATTTTTAGAGTCCGTATGTGTGGGGAAACAAGAGATAGGGTTGATTTCGGACCCCTCCACCAAGGGCCACGAAATTCCCCCCTCTTCCTCCATATATGCAGCCCTTAGGGCATCGTTTAGACTTTGGGTTTTGTTTAGATTAAAAGTTCGCCATAGCTGCAACTTCGCGTACTTCGTTTGTGTTCAACGACCAGACAAAGGCGTCACAAAACCCCACCTTGATCAATAAAGCTTTCATCTTATATTCGCAATATCCAGATTGCAATCTTAGTTTCTTGCTTGTTCTTCGTTTGCTCGCAGGAAACAGACCCTCGTGGTCAGGTTGATCGTGCTCCGGCGTGGTCAATAACCTCTCGGAATTGGTTTAGCGATTGCTAAGGCGCGACGTCCTCGCACGTTCGTAGTCGGATCGTCAAAGTCGACTTCCACCAAAGCGAAATCCACCATCTCATCGAAAGACGGGACACCTCCGCCTCTATCAGACGGGATGTTGAGCGTTTTATTGCTCGATGCACTACATGTCAAAAAGCTAAGTCACGACTCAATCCTCATGGTTTATATATGCCTTTGCCTGTACCTAGTGTTCCTTGGGAGGATATATCTATGGACTTTGTTTTAGGTTTACCTCGAACAAAGAAGGGGAGGGATAGCATATTTGTTGTCGTGGATAGATTCTCGAAAATGGCACACTTTATACCATGTCATAAAAGCGATGATGCTGTTAATGTTGCTGATTTGTTCTTTCGTGAAATTATTCGCTTGCATGGTGTGCCAAATACTATTGTTTCAGATCGTGATACTAAATTTCTTAGCCATTTTTGGAGATGTTTATGGGCTAAGTTGGGGACTAAACTGCTTTTTAGTACTACTTGTCACCCCCAAACTGATGGACAAACTGAAGTAGTCAATAGAACGTTGTCTACTATGCATAGGGCTGTTTTGAAGAATAATAAGAAAATGTGGGAGGAATACTTGCCTCATATTGAATTTGCTTATAATCGTTCATTGCATTCTACTACTAAGATGTGCCCTTTTGAAGTTGTGTATGGTTTCCTACCTCGTGCACCTATTGATTTGTTGCCTCTTCCATCTTCGGAGAAGGTTAATTTTGATGCTAAACAACGTGCTGAATTGATTTTAAAAATGCATGAGTTAACTAAGGAAAACATTGAGCGTATGAATGCTAAATATAAACTTGCTGGAGATAAGGGTAGAAAACATGTTGTGTTTGCACCTGGAGATCTTGTTTGGTTACATTTGCGTAAGGATAGATTTCCTGATTTGCGCAAATCAAAGTTAATGCCACGTGCTGATGGTCCCTTTAAGGTGTTAGAGAAAATAAATGATAATGCATATAAACTTGAGCTGCCTGCAGATTTTGGGGTTAGTCCCACTTTTAACATTGCAGATTTGTAGCCTTATTTGGGTGAGGAAGATGAACTTCTGTCGAGGACGACTTCATTTCAAGAAGGGGAGGATGATGAGGACATCAATACAATTGTTACACCCACAGCCCCTGCTGCTATACATACTGGACCAATTACTAGAGCTCGTGCACGCCAACTAAATTACCAGGTACTTTCGTTTCTTGGTAATGATTCTAATGTTCATGAGAATATGATGCTGCCTAAATTGGATACATTTGTTTTGCTTACAAATGAAGGGCCTAGCTTGGAGAAGGATGAACATTGGAGCAAGAACAAGCATGGGGATGATGGCATGCGCAAGGGGAACAAGAACGGAGTTACAAGTGATGATTTCAGGACTTTGAAGCCACCATAATGGGTGCATGAAGCCTTGGACGAAATATACAAGATGCCACTTCATAAATTTCGTCCCGAGGCTATTTTAGGTGCTGCGTCACCTTATTATTGGGCCAGGCCCATGTAATTTCGAAATACATAAGTATAGGCTAGTTTTAGAGTCCGTATGTGTGGGGAAACAAGAGATAGGGTTGATTTCGGACCCCTCCACCAAGGGCCACGAAATTCCCCCCTCTTCCTCCATATATACAGCCCTTAGGGCATCGTTTAGACTTTGGGTTTTGTTTAGATTAAAAGTTCGCCATAGCTGCAACTTCGCGTACTTCGTTTGTGTTCAACGACCAGACAAAGGCATCACAGAACCCCACCTTGATCAATAAAGCTTTCATCTTATATTCGCAATATCCAGATTGCAATCTTAGTTTCTTGCTTGTTCTTCGTTTGCTCGCAGGAAACAGACCCTCGTGGTCAGGTTGATCGTGCTCCGGCATGGTCAATAACCTCTCGGAGTTGGTTTAGCGATTGCTAAGGCGCGACGTCCTCGCACGTTCGTAGTCGGATCGTCAAAGTCGACTTCCACCAAAGCGATATCCATCATCTCATCGAAAGATCGGGACCCTCGCCTCTATCAAGTGGTATCAGAGCCCCTGCTGCACCCACAGCCCCTGCTGCTATACATACTGGACCAATTACTAGAGCTCGTGCACGCCAACTAAATTACCAGGTACTTTCGTTTCTTGGTAATGATTCTAATATTCATGAGAATATGATGCTGCCTAAATTGGATACATTTGTTTTGCTTACAAATGAAGGGCCTAGCGTGGAGAAGGATGAACATTGGAGCAAGAACAAGCATGGAGATGATGGCATGCGCAAGGGGAACAAGAACGGAGTTACAAGTGATGATTTCAGGACTTTGAAGCCACCATAATGGGTGCATGAAGCCTTGGACGAAATATACAAGATGCCACTTCATAAATTTCGTCCCGAGGCTATTTTAGGTGCTGCGTCACCTTATTATTGGGCCAGGCCCATGTAATTTCGAAATACATAAGTATAGGCTATTTTTAGAGTCCGTATGTGTGGGGAAACAAGAGATAGGGTTGATTTCGGACCCCTCCATCAGGGGCCACGAAATTCCCCCCTCTTCCTCCATATATACAGCCCTTAGGGCATCGTTTAGACTTTGGGTTTTGTTTAGATTAAAAGTTCGCCATAGCTGCAACTTCGCGTACTTCGTTTGTGTTCAACGACCAGACAAAGGCGTCACAGAACCCCACCTTGATCAATAAAGCTTTCATCTTATATTCGCAATATCCAGATTGCAATCTTAGTTTCTTGCTTGTTCTTCGTTTGCTCGCAGGAAACAGACCCTCGTGGTCAGGTTGATCGTGCTCCGGCGTGGTCAATAACCTCTCGGAGTTGGTTTAGCGATTGCTAAGGCGCGACGTCCTCGCACGTTCGTAGTCGGATCGTCAAAGTCGACTTCCACCAAAGCGATATCCATCATCTCATCGAAAGATCGGGACCCTCGCCTCTATCAAGTGGTATCTCCAGCTCAAGTACACCGTCTTCGGCCATTCTTCGACGAGCCGCGCATCAAGACCGTCATGCACCTCGCAACCCGCTACATGACAAGCAGTCACAAGAGCAAGAAGATGAGCAAGTCCCTCGCCATCAATCAAACCAAGTGGTTTTTGCTCAAGCTCAAGAACGGCAACGACTTCGGCGCCAAGAAGAAGAACGAGCGCGTCTACACCAAGAAGAACAAGACGCCGAGGCTCAACATCTTCAACAACAACAACGAGAAGCGCAAGCGCTTGAGGCGCAACGCGCCCTTCAAGAATCAAGTCGAGCCATCGCCAACCGCAATCGCGAACGGCGCAATCAAGAGGAAGCCCTTCGAGAAGAAATCCAAGAGAGGAACTACCATCCGCGTGCGCAACGGCAAGCTCCACAAGCCCCTCCTCAAGCTCGTCAAGCTCCCCTTCAACCTCAAGTTCAACAAGAGCAAGTTGATCATGGACTTCCTCCGCGCCAAGAGCAACATGAGGATGACTACCCTCCACGCCAAGGAAGTCATCATCACCATCGCCAACAATACAATGAAGAGCAACGCTATGGCAAGCTCAAGTTCACAATGCCCAAGTTCAAGGGAAGCAATGATCCGGAAGAGTACCTCTCATGGGCATTGAAGGTCGACAAAATCTTTCGTTTGCACAACTATGAGGAAGAGAAGAAGATCGCTATGGCATCACTTGAGTTCCAAGACTATGTGCTCATATGGTGGGAACAAGTCCTTGAACGCCGGGAAACAAGAGGTGAACATCCAATCACCACTTGGGCTCAAATGAAGGATGTCATGCGAGCACGTTTTGTGCCAACCTACTACAACCGCGATCCCTTCAAGAAGCTACAACTCCTCAAGCAAGGAACAAAGAGTGTTGAAGAATACTACAAGGAAATGGAGATTGCCATGATTCGAGCCAATGTCACGGAAGATGATGAGCAAACAATGGCACGATTCTTGAATGGACTCAATCATCCCATCAAGAAGATCGCCGACTTCCAACCCTACTCCAACCTCATTCAGCTCGTGCATCAAGCTACAAAGGCGGAACGTCAAGTGCAAGATGACTTCAAGTACGCCAAGTACTCCTACAAGACACACGGCTTCTCCAACAACCACGCTTCAACAACTACTCCAACTTCGACATCAACCAAACCTTCTCCAAGCAACGACGACAAGTCAAGTTACAAGAAAACTTCCACAAGTTCAAGTCGTCTTCCTCCTATTACAAGCAACTTCAAGCCGCGTGCTTCATCTTCTACTCCGACCGATGAGACCATCAAAACAAGCTCCTTCAAGTGTTTCACTTGCGGTGGCCGAGGCCACAAGTCCTATGAGTGCACCAACAAGCCCACCATGATCCTCAACGATGATGGCACCTACGACTCAATGAGTGAAGATGAAATGGAAGCCATTGAGCAAGTGGCCATGCACCGGCACGTGAACGAGGATGAAGATGATCAAGTCTTTTGTGATGAGGATTCGAGCCCCGCTCTCGTTGTCTCCAAAGTCTTGACACTTCAACATCAACAAGAAGAAGACCAAAGATGCCACATCTTCCACACTAAGGCCGGCATCAAGGGAAGGTCCGTCAAGGTCATCATCGATGGAGGTAGTTGCCACAACTTGGCAAGTGAAGAACTATGTTCAAAACTTCAATTGATCAAGAAGAAGCACCCGCACCCCTACAAGGTTCAATGGCTAAGTGACTCCGGCACTATACGAGTCGAGCATACGGTCCAAGTCTCTTTCAAAATAGGTGCTTATGAAGACACTTTGGAATGTGATGTGGTCCCAATGACCGTTTGCCACCTCCTTCTTGGTCGACCATGGCAATTCGACCGTGGTGTCGTCCACAATGGGCGAACCAATCACTATAGCTTCAAGATGAAAGGGAAGGAGTATGTGCTACGACCTATGTCTCCTAGTCAAGTGATAACCGACAAGCAAGCCACCCACCATGGAGAGAAGAGTGAGAAAGTCACCCACCCAAAAGTGAGTGAGAGCCACAAGCCAAATATGAGCGCCTTCGCCTAGAGAGAAAAACCTCATCCTATTCGCCACCAAAAGTGAGATAAGAGAAGTGTGTGAGAACCCATCGAGTGTGATGCACTTTGTCCTTGTGTGCAAGGATGGAGAACCAAAAACTAACACTTCTCACGAGCTACCTTTAGTGTTTCAATATCTTTTGCAGGAATTCCAAGATGTTTTCCCCGATGAGCTACCTCCGGCTCTACCTCCTCTACGAGGCATTG
Organism: Triticum aestivum; assembly: GCF_018294505.1. Classification (NCBI taxonomy): domain Eukaryota; kingdom Viridiplantae; phylum Streptophyta; class Magnoliopsida; order Poales; family Poaceae; genus Triticum; species Triticum aestivum. Next base: position 252,920,408 of record NC_057795.1, read on the forward strand.
AGCATCGAATCGACCTCATCCCCGGAGCGCCACTTCCAAACAAAGCTCCATACCGAGTCAATCCCGAAGAAACCAAGGAGATTCAACGGCAAGTACAACAACTCATCGACAACGGTCATGTACGTGAAAGCTTAAGCCCTTGTGCCGTTCCCGTTATACTTGTGCCTAAGCCCGATGGAAGTTTCCGCTTGTGTTCCGATTGTAGACCTATAAATGCTATTACCGTTCGCTATAGGCATCCCATTCCTCGCTTAGATGATATGCTTGATGAACTTAGTGGAGCCAACTTTTTCTCAAAAATAGATCTTAAAAGTGGCTATTATCAAATTCGCATTCAAGAAGGTGATGAATGGAAAACTGCTTTTAAAACCAAATTTGGCTTATATGAGTGGTTAGTTATGCCTATGGGTTTATCGGAAGCTCCCGGTACCTTCGTGCGTCTTATGCATCATGTGCTTAGACCTTACATTGGAGTATTTGTTGTGGTTTACTTTGATGACATTCTTGTGTTTAGCAAAACAATGAAAGACCATATTAATCATGTTAAATCTGTTTTGCAAACCCTTCGCAAGGAAAGCCTTTATGCAAATTTGAAAAAATGCACGTTTGGTGTTGACAAAGTGGTTTTCTTGGGATTTGTTGTCTCTTCAAAAGGTGTTCATGTTGACGAAACTAAAATTGAGGCAATTAAAACTTGGCCCCAACCAACCAATTTGCAACAAGTGCGTAGTTTCCATGGCCTTGCAGGATTTTATCGCCGATTTGTGAAAAACTTTAGCACAATAGCCGCTCCTTTGCATGCCTTGAGCAAGAAGAATACTCCTTTTGTTTGGGGAACTTTGCAATCAACCACTTTTGAGGAGCTCAAGTCTTTGCTTACTCATGCTCCAATTCTTGCTTTGCCCAATTTTGACAAAACTTTTGAGGTTCATTGTGATGCAAGTGGTACCGGAATTGGCGGAGTTTTGATGCAAGAAAAACGAGCCATTGCTTATTTTAGTGAAAAACTCTCCGGTGCTCAACTTAACTATCCCGTATATGACAAAGAATTGTATGCTTTAGTGCGTGTCCTACATGTTTGGGAACATTATCTTAGACCTCATGAATTTGTCATCCATACCGATCATGAAACGCTTAAGTACTTAAAAGGTCAAACTAAATTGAACAAGCGTCATGCAAAATGGAGTGAATTTATTGAATCTTTCCCATATGTGATTAAGTACATTAAGGGTAAGGAAAATGTAGTTGCCGATGCACTTTCTTGCATATGCACGCTTGTGACTAAACTTGAGTTGAATGTCATTGGCTTTGAACACATAAAATACTTGTATGCCAATGATCCATCTTTTGCACCTCATTATGCTAAATGTTTGACGCATACATCTTGGGAACGATATTACATCAAGGATGGTTATCTTATGAAAGCTAACAAACTATGCATTCCCGAGTCTTCTCTTCGTTTGCTACTTTTGCAAGAGGCTCATGGAGGTGGACTCATGGGACACTTTGGACGCGACAAGACTTTCACCACGCTCTCCAAGAACTACTTTTGGCCAAAGATGTTCCGCGACGTCTCACGCTTCACCACACGATGCTCTACATGTCGCAAAGCTAAGTCAAAAGCTCAATCCCATGGTCTTTACATGCCACTTCCTATTCCTTATCAACCTTGGGAAGACATTAGCATGGATTTTGTACTTGGTTTGCCTAGAACTCAAAATGGAAAGGATTCCATTTTTGTTGTTGTGGATAGATTTTCTAAGATGGCACATTTCATTCCTTGCAACAAGATAGACGATGCTTCACATATTGCAAATCTCTTTTGTAGGGAAATCTTGCGCCTCCATGGAGTACCAAAGACAATCGTCTCCGACCGCGACGTCAAATTCTTGAGTTACTTTTGGAAGACTCTATGCGCCAAGCTCGGAATCAAGCTCTTGTTCTCATCCGCATACCATCCTCAAACCGACGGCCAAATGGAGGTGACGAACCGGACACTATCCACTCTACTTCGCGTGTTGATCAAGAAGAACATCAAGGAGTGGGAGGCGTGTCTACCCATCGCCGAGTACGCCTACAACCGCGCAAGACATACGACTACCGGCAAGTCCCCCTTCGAGGTCGTCTACGGCTTCAACCCATTGTCCCCATTGGACATTCTACCTCTTCCTCTACAAGAGCGCACCAATCTCGACGCAAGTGCCCGTGCAAGCTACATCAAGAAGATGCATGAAGATACAAGAAACACCATCGAGCACCAAGTACAACGACTAGCGACCAAGCTCAACATCAACATGTAACCCATGATCTTCAACATAGGCGATCTCGTGTGGCTACACCTTCACAAGGAACGCTTCCCCAGCGAACGCAAGTCAAAACTACTACCTCGAGCCGATGGACCCTTCAAGGTGTTAGCATGCTACAACAACAACGCCTACAAGCTCGACCTACCAAGCAACAAGTACAACGTGAGTGACACCTTTAACGTCAAAGACCTCTCGCCTTTCCATGGTGATGAAGATCTAGATCCGAGGTCGGATCCTTTCGAAGGGAGGGGATATGATGCGGAGCATCCTTCCATCATCCCCATGGACTCTACAGCAACACATCCAACCCCTCAAGGACCTATGACTCGAGCACGTGCAAGAGCTCTTGAAACCGAGGTGACATCACTCCTCTCACAACTCCCTTTCGATTCACATGAGACATGGTTACTACCTCAAACGGAAACGCTATGCATACTCAGGTACCAAGGAGTTCACCGTGAAGAAGCTAGGAAGCAAGGAGAACCGGAAGCGGAAGACATGCATGAAGACGGAGAGGAAAAAGCACCAAGGACCAGGGTGGCCGGACGATCCGGACGGCGGCCCGGACGATCCGGACAGAGCCCGGACGATCCGGACCCCGGCCCGGACGATCCGGCTAATTCGACCGAAGACTACAGAAGCCTCCCCCCTGAAGCCGGATCATCCGGACCCCGTCCCGGATCATCCGGACCCTTCCCGGACGTCCGGACCACCAGCCGGACATCCGGCCCTGTGCCTCCACCAGCCGAGCCTCCGGATCATCTGGGCCTACACCCGGACCATCCGAACCAGCCCGGATCATCCGGCTCCGGACCCGGATCATCCGGCCAGCGCCTGTGTGCGCGTGTTGGGCTGAGCCCATGTACCCCTTCACCCCCTAGCCTATAAATAGGACTCCTCCTCCTCCTTTTGAGACTTAGCATTGGATTAGCTCATGTTTGTGTGAGAGCCTTTTGATGAGGACATCAATACAATTGTTACACCCACAACCCCTGCTGCTATAAATACTGGACCAATTACTAGAGCTCGAACACGCCAACTAAATTACTAGGTACTTTCGTTTCTTGGTAATGATTCTAATGTTCATGAGAATATGATGCTGCCTAAATTGGATACATTTGTTTTGCTTACAAATGAAGGGCCTAGCTTGGAGAAGGATGAACATTGGAGCAAGAACAAGCATGAAGATGATGGCATGCGCAAGGGGAACAAGAACGGAGTTACAAGTGATGATTTCAGGACTTTGAAGCCACCATAATGGGTGCATGAAGCCTTGGACGAAATATACAAGATGCCACTTCATAAATTTCGTCCCGAGGCTATTTTAGGTGCTGCGTCACCTTATTATTGGGCCAGGCCCATGTAATTTCGAAATACATAAGTATAGGCTATTTTTAGAGTACGTATGTGTGGGAAAACAAGAGATAGGGTTGATTTCGGACCCCTCCACCAAGGGCCACGAAATTCCCCCCCTCTTCCTCCATATATACAGCCCTTAGGGCATCGTTTAGACTTCGGGTTTTGTTTAGATTAAAAGTTTTCCATAGCTGCAACTTCGCGTACTTCGTTTGTGTTCAACGACCAGACAAAGGCGTCACAGAACCCCACCTTGATCAATAAAGCTTTCATCTTATATTCGCAATATCCAGATTGCAATCTCAGTTTCTTGCTTGTGCTTCGTTTGCTCGCAGGAAACAAACCCTCGTGGTCAGGTTGATCGTGCTCCGGCGTGTTCAATAACCTCTCGGAGTTGGTTTAGCGATTGCTAAGGCGCGACGTCCTCGCACGTTCGTAGTCGGATCGTCAAAGTCGACTGCCACCAAAGCGATATCCATCATCTCATCGAAAGACGGGACACCTTTGCCTCTATCAAGTGGTATCAGATTTCCAGGTTGCTCGGTGAGATTTTACAGTTTTTCATAGTTTAGATCAGGTCTGTTCTTCATACCTACAGTCCACGAAAAAGCCAAAAAAAATTAGGGTTAGTTCATCATATCCGAACCAATCTGAGCCTTTGCATAATCTTTTTAGGGTTTTGCTTTGTTGAATTTGCGGTTGCATCGTCGTGTCTAGTTGCTGGTCTTAGCGTTAGTCTTTTAGAGTTTCGAGTTCTGGTCATAAGTTGTCACGCCGCCACCGCACCATCATCATCGCCCCTGTCACCTACCACCACCGCTCCGAATCCGTATCCATATACCACCACCAATCCGTATCCATATACCACCACCGATCCATATCCATATATTACCACCGCTGCCATATACCACCACCGCTGCCATATACCACCACCATATATCCACCACCAATCCGAGTTCCTTGCATATTAGGTATGTTTTTGAGATCCATCTAGATTCCGATTCGTGTTTCCTTGCCGGAGTAGGTTTCGGGGAATTTTTTTTTTCGAAAACGCATTTTTCGAAAAAATTTCTGGCTATCCTATTTTTAGGTGTTTCTGAGTGTTTTGAGACAGGTGCCATTATAGGAAGTTTTTTTTGACCCGTTTCCAGTTTTTGGGTCCGGGCAGTCGAAAAAACGAAAAAAAAAATTTGGTCGAAAAAATTTCGTGCCCATCCTGTCAGTTTGACCTAGGAAGAGTTTTGAGACACTCGCCATTATAGTGATTTTTCGCAAAAAAAAGAGCGCAAAAAAAAGAGCGCAAAAAAAAGAGCGAAAAAAAATTCCAGAGTGTGCTTTTTCCTTGTTTACGTGCAGCGCCGTTATTTTGTTATTGTTCTAGGCTCGCATCTCTAGCACGGTCTAGCCTAGGACCAGCATAGTACCGTCGTTGAGCGTTTATTCAACTTTGCATCTCTGAATTGATTATTGCTGACCCTTTTTGCTACCATATTATAAGCCTTCCCAGCTCCACATACATCTACGTCGTGCGTTTGACTCTCCCTGGTAATCGCTCTATCCAAGCTTTGAGAGTTTTGACTACAACGGTTGCCGATCACCGCCTGCTGCTGGGTAAGAACTGGTAAGAATTTGAGTTTTGCTTGACGGGTTTGTGATACACCACCACCACTTCTTAGTAGTCTGTAGGATCATATTCTTGTGTGTTTCTATTTGCTGCTAACCATGGTAGGATCACAAGCCGATGAGACTGATTGGGAGAACCTGACGAACAAACAGCTACATGATAAATTTCAGCAAATGATGAGTGGACAGGTGCAAGATGTGCTAAACAGATTTGACGAGGCCATGGAAAGATAGATGGCATGGAGAAGACATTCGAAACAAAGCTTGATAGCAAGTTTAATGAATTGCTCGCGCGTTTACTACCACCACCGCCGGCTGCACCTATCGCACCTCTGCAACACCAACAACAACGCATCCTTCCGAATCAGTATGGACGAGCGAAGCGTGTTCCTATTAAGGATGGCCAAACTTCTGGTGCTGCTGTTCCTGTTATTGATGCTTCTTTGGCTCCTGCTACTGCTGCTGCTGGTACCCAGGAGGATGATGAGTATGCGGGCGATTATGAGGATGAGGTTGATCAAAATCAGAACTACGTGCACCCACCAGCACCACCACCAGCAGGTCGACCTCAGGTATATATTCGTAATGGTAGGCCTGCACCACCACCTCAGGTACGAGATGATGTGCATATTCCTAAACTGAAATTGGATATTCCACCATTTGAGGGTAGATATGTTCCTGATATATATCTTACTTGGGAGTTAGAAACTGAACAACGTTTTACATGTTTACAATATCCCGAGGAGAGACGGGTTGCTACTGCTGTTTGTGCTTTCACTAGTTTTGCATGTGTATGGTGGTCTGAACATTGTAGATTATATCCTATTCCAACTACTTGGGCTGCTTTGAAAACTGCTATGCGTACGCGTTGGGTTCCACCATATTATCAATGTGAATTGCTTCAAAAATTGCAGCGTTTAAGACAAGGGAAAAATTCTGTAGAAGAATATTATCAGGAATTACAAACTGGCATGATTAGATGTGGTATTGTTGAGGAGAATGAAGCTATGCTTGCACGTTTTCTGGGTGGATTAAATAGAGAGATTCAGACCATTCTAGACTATAAGGAGTATACTAATATCACTCGTTTATTCCATCTTGCTTGTAAAGCTGAACGTGAAGTGCAGGATCGACAAGCATTGGCGCGATCTAACTTTTCTGCAGGCCGACCTTCATCATGGACACCGCGTGCATCTTCTACTTCAACTGCACCAGCACCTCAATCAGGTGCCTCCTCCAGTCGTGATACAAGAAAACAGGCACAACCACCATTATCTGCCAAGAGCGCACCTGCTGGGCCTGCACAGAGTTCTTCTTCTTCCATGGCATCAACAGGGCACACAAGTGATATTATTTGTCGTCGTTGTAAGGGAGGAGGTCATTATGCGAGAGAATGTGAATCTCCGCGTGTGATGATTGCTACCGCAGATGGTGGATATGAGTCCGCTAGTGACTATGATGAGGAGACTTTGGCTCTTATTACACGTGAAGAACATGGTGGAGATGATTCTGATCATGAGACGCAATACATGGCTCCTGAAGACGCTGACAGGTATGAATGTTTAGTTGCTCAACGTGTTTTGAGTGTGCAGGTCACACAAGCTGAGCAAAATCAGAGGCACAATTTGTTCCATACCAAGGGAGTTGTGAAGGAATGTTCTGTGCGCGTCATAATAGACGGAGGGAGCTGCAACAACTTGGCTAGCATGGAGATGGTGGAGAAGCTTTCTCTCACCACAAGACCACATCCACATCCTTACTACATCCAATGGTTCAACAACAGCGGCAAGGTTAAGGTAACACGTACTGTTCGTGTGCATTTTAGTATCTCTACATATGATGATTATGTTGATTGTGATGTGGTACCTATGCAAGCATGTTCCTTATTACTTGGTAGACCATGGCAATTTGATAAAAACTCTGTACACCATGGTAGAAACAATCACTATACTCTTGTTCATAAGGATAAAAATATTACTTTGCTTCCTATGACTCCTGATTCCATTTTGAAAGATGATATTAATAGAGCTAATAAAGCAAAACAGGAGAAGAATAAGAGTGAAAATCAGATTGTGGCAAAAGAATTTGAGCAACAAATGAAGCCTAATAATAAACCATCTAGTGTTGCTTCTGAAATTAAATTGAAAAGTGCATGTTTATTTGCCACCAAATCTGATATTGATGAGCTAGATTTCAGCAAATCTGTTTGCTATGCTTTTGTGTGCATAGAGGCATTATTTTCATTCGAGGACGTGCCTTCCTCTTTGCCTCCTGCTGTCACTAACATTTTGCAGGAGTTCGCTGACGTCTTTCCACAAGACGTGCCACCGGGATTACCGCCTATTCGAGGGATTGAGCATCAGATTGACTTAATTCCCGGTGCTTCACTGCCAAACCGTGCACCATACCGTACCAATCCAGAGGAGACGAAGGAGATTATGCGTCAAGTACAAGAGCTTCTCGACAAAGGTTATATACGCGAATCCCTTAGTCCTTGTGCTGTTCCTATTATTCTAGTGCCGAAAAAGGATGGTACATCACGTATGTGTGTTGATTGTAGAGGCATTAATAATATTACTATTCGTTATCGTCATCCTATTCCTAGGCTCGATGATATGCTTGATGAATTGAGTGGCGCTACAATATTCTCCAAAGTTGATTTGTGTAGTGGATACCATCAAATTCGTATGAAATTGGGAGATGAATGGAAAACAGCATTTAAAACTAAGTTTGGATTATATGAGTGGTTAGTCATGCCTTTTGGGTTAACTAATGCACCTAGTACTTTCATGAGATTAATGAATGAAGTTTTACGTGCTTTCATTGGACGATTTGTGGTAGTTTACTTTGATGACATATTGATTTATAGCAGATCTTTGGAAGAACATTTGGAACATTTACGTGCTGTTTTTATTGCTCTACGTGATGCATGTTTGTTTGGTAACCTTGGGAAGTGCACCTTTTGCACCGACCGGGTATCTTTTCTTGGCTATGTTGTTACTCCACAGGGAATTGAAGTTGATAAAGCCAAGATTGAAGCTATTGAGAGTTGGCCGCAGCCCAAAACGGTCACACAAGTGAGGAGTTTTCTTGGCCTCGCTGGATTCTATAGGCGTTTTGTGAGAGATTTTAGCACCATTGCTGCACCTCTCAATGAGCTTACAAAGAAAGATGTGCCTTTTCTTTGGGGTACCGCACAGGAAGAAGCCTTCTCAGTATTGAAAGATAAGTTGACACATGCTCCTTTACTCCAACTTCCTGATTTTAATAAGACTTTTGAGCTTGAATGTGATGCTAGTGGAATTGGATTAGGCGGTGTGTTATTACAAGATGGCAAACCTGTTGCATACTTTTCTGAAAAATTGAGTGGGCCTAGTCTGAATTATTCTACTTATGATAAAGAATTATATGCTCTTGTTCGGACTTTAGAAACATGGCAACATTATTTATGGCCCAAAGAATTTGTTATACATTCCGATCATGAATCTTTGAAACATATTAAAAGTCAAGCTAAACTGAATCGTAGACATGCTAAATGGGTTGAATTCATTGAGACTTTTCCTTATGTCATTAAACACAAGAAGGGAAAAGAAAATGTTATTGCTGATGCATTGTCTCGCCGCTATACTATGCTTTCACAACTTGACTTCAAAATATTTGGTTTGGAGACCATCAAAGATCAATATGTGCATGATGCTGATTTTAAAGATGTAATGCAGAATTGTAAAGAAGGAAGAATGTGGAACAAGTTCGTCGTTAACGATGGATTTGTGTTTCGTGCTAACAAGCTATGCATTCCAGCTAGCTCCGTTTGTCTTTTGTTGTTGCAGGAGGCGCATGGAGGAGGATTAATGGGACACTTTGGCGTGAAGAAGACGGAGGACGTACTTGCTACACATTTCTTTTGGCCAAAGATGAGACGGGATGTTGAGCGTTTTATTGCTCGCTGCACTACATGTCAAAAAGTTAAGTCACGACTCAATCCTCATGGTTTATATATGCCTTTGCCTGTACCTAGTGTTCCTTGGGAGGATATATCTATGGACTTTGTTTTAGGTTTACCTCGAACAAAGAAGGGGAGGGATAGCATATTTGTTGTCGTGGATAGATTCTCGAAAATGGCACACTTTATACCATGTCATAAAAGCGATGATGCTGTTAATGTTGCTGATTTGTTCTTTCGTGAAATTATTCGCTTGCATGGTGTGCCAAATACTATTGTTCCAGATTGTGATACTAAATTTCTTAGCCACTTTTGGAGATGTTTATGGGCTAAGTTGGGGACTAAACTGCTTTTTAGTACTACTTGTCACCCCCAAACTGATGGACAAACTGAAGTAGTCAATAGAACATTGTGTACTATGCTTAGGGCTGTTTTGAAGAATAATAAGAAAATGTGGGAGGAATGCTTGCCTCATATTGAATTTGCTTATAATCGTTCATTGCATTCTACTACTAAGATGTGCCCTTTTGAAGTTGTGTATGGTTTCCTACCTCGTGCACCTATTGATTTGTTGCCTCTTCCATCTTCGGAGAAGGTTAATTTTGATGCTAAACAACGTGCTGAATTGATTTTAAAAATGCATGAGTTAACTAAGGAAAACATTGAGCGTATGAATGCTAAATATAAACTTGCTGGAGATAAGGGTAGAAAACATGTTGTGTTTGCTCCTGGAGATCTTGTTTGGTTACATTTGCGTAAGGATAGATTTCCTGATTTGCGCAAATCAAAGTTAATGCCACGTGCTGATGGTCCCTTTAAGGTGTTAGAGAAAATAAATGATAATGCATATAAACTTGAGCTGCCTGCAGATTTTGGGGTTAGTCCCACTTTTAACATTGCAGATTTGAAGCCTTATTTGGGTGAGGAAGATGAACTTCCGTCGAGGACGACTTCATTTCAAGAAGGGGAGGATGATGAGGACATCAATACAATTATTACACCCACAGCCCCTGCTGCTATACATACTGGACCAATTACTAGAGCTCGTGCACGCCAACTAAATTACCAGGTACTTTCGTTTCTTGGTAATGATTCTATTGTTCATGAGAATATGATGCTGCCTAAATTGGATACATTTGTTTTGCTTACAAATGATGGGCCTAGCTTGGAGAAGGATGAACATTGGAGCAAGAACAAGCATGGAGATGATGGCATGCGCAAGGGAAACAAGAACGGAGTTACAAGTGATGATTTCAGGACTTTGAAGCCACCATAATGGGTGCATGAAGCCTTGGACGAAATATACAAGATGCCACTTCATAAATTTCGTCCCGAGGCTATTTTAGGTGCTGCGTCACCTTATTATTGGGCCAGGCCCATGTAATTTCGAAATACATAAGTATAGGCTATTTTTAGAGTCCGTATGTGTGGGAAAACAAGAGATAGGGTTGATTTCGGACCCCTCCACCAAGGGCCACGAAATTCCCCCCCTCTTCCTCCATATATACAGCCCTTAGGGCATCGTTTAGACTTTGGGTTTTGTTTAGATTAAAAGTTCGCCATAGCTGCAACTTCACGTACTTCGTTTGTGTTCAACGACCAGACAAAGGCATCACAGAACCCCACCTTGATCAATAAAGCTTTCATCTTATATTCGCAATATCCAGATTGCAATCTTAGTTTCTTGCTTGTTCTTCGTTTGCTTGCAGGAAACAGACCCTCGTGGTCAGGTTGATCGTGCTCCGGCGTGGTCAATAACCTCTCGGAGTTGGTTTAGCGATTGCTAAGGCGCGACGTCCTCGCACGTTCGTAGTCGGATCGTCAAAGTCGACTTCCACCAAAGCGAAATCCACCATCTCATCGAAAGACGGGACACCTTTGCCTCTATCAGTATGGTTTCCTACCTCGTGCACCTATTGATTTGTTGCCTCTTCCATCTTCGGAGAAGGTTAATTTTGATGCTAAACAACGTGCTGAATTGATTTTAAAAATGCATGAGTTAACTAAGGAAAACATTGAGCGTATGAATGCTAAATATAAACTTGCTGGAGATAAGGGTAGAAAACATGTTGTGTTTGCACCTGGAGATCTTGTTTGGTTACATTTGCGTAAGGATAGATTTCCTGATTTGCGCAAATCAAAGTTAATGCCACGTGCTGATGGTCCCTTTAAGGTGTTAGAGAAAATAAATGATAATGCATATAAACTTGAGCTGCCTGCAGATTTTGGGGTTAGTCCCACTTTTAACATTGCAGATTTGAAGCCTTATTTGGGTGAGGAAGATGAACTTCCGTCGAGGACGACTTCATTTCAAGAAGGGGAGGATGATGAGGACATCAATACAATTGTTACACCCACATCCCCTGCTGCTATACATACTGGACCAATTACTAGAGCTCGTGCACACCAACTAAATTACCAGGTACTTTCGTTTCTTGGTAATGATTCTAATGTTCATGAGAATATGATGCTGCCTAAATTGGATACATTTGTTTTGCTTACAAATGAAGGGCCTAGCTTGGAGAAGGATGAACATTGGAGCAAGAACAAGAATGGAGATGATGGCATGCGCAAGGGGAACAAGAACGGAGTTACAAGTGATGATTTCAGGACTTTGAAGCCACCATAATGGGTGCATGAAGCCTTGGACGAAATATACAAGATGCCACTTCATAAATTTCGTCCCGAGGCTATTTTAGGTGCTGCGTCACCTTATTATTGGGCCAGGCCCATGTAATTTCGAAATACATAAGTATAGGCTATTTTTAGAGTACGTATGTGTGGGGAAACAAGAGATAGGGTTGATTTCGGACCCCTCCACCAAGGGCCACGAAATTCCCCCCCTCTTCCTCCATATATACAGTCCTTAGGGCATCGTTTAGACTTCGGGTTTTGTTTAGATTAAAAGTTCGCCATAGCTGCAACTTCGCGTACTTCGTTTGTGTTCAACGACCAGACAAAGGCGTCACAGAACCCCACCTTGATCAATAAAGCTTTCATCTTATATTCGCAATATCTAGATTGCAATCTCAGTTTCTTGCTTGTTCTTCGTTTGCTCGCAGGAAACAGACCCTCGTGGTCAGGTTGATCGTGCTCCGGCGTGGTCAATAACCTCTCGGAGTTGGTTTAGCGATTGCTAAGGCGCGACGTCCTCGCACGTTCATAGTCGGATCGTCAAAGTCGACTGCCACCAAAGCGATATCCATCATCTCATCGAAATACGGGACACCTTCGCCTCTATCACCTTTGCTCATCCACTTGGATACTTCTCCTCGGAGATCAGGACCTCTCCGGAGAAGATCCCCAAGCGGATTCAAGACCCCTCTTTAGGGAAGAACATCAAGGCCTTCTCTTGGAGAAGAACGATTCCGTTGTATCCTTTCCCTTTGTTGATTGTGGATCATATGCATCTCTTATGTGTGTGGTGATCTAGCACTTGTGTGATCGATTCCTTGTTGGTTGGGTGATTCTCTCTCGTTTTCCCCCGTGTTTCCCATTGTGCTTCCGCGTGTTCTTCGTGATTCCCCGTAGGATCCACTCCAAACGTGAAAGATCGACGCTATAGGGTTCCACCCTACATCACTTTGCTTGCTCATGCTTCGATTCTTGCTTTGCCCAATTTTGACAAATTTTTTGAGGTTCATTGTGATGCAAGTGGTACCGGAATTGGAGGAGTTTTGAAGCACGAAAAACGAGCCATTGCTTATTTTAGTGGAAAACTCTCCGGTGCTCAACTTAACTATCCCATATATGACAAAGAATTGTATGCTTTAGTGCATGTGCTACATGTTTGGGAACATTATCTTAGACCTCATGAGGTTGTCATACATACCGATCACGAAACGCTAAAGTACTTAAAAGGTCAAACTAAGTTGAACAAGCGTCATGCCAAATGGAGCGAATTCATTGAATCTTTCCCCTATGTGATCAAGTACATTAAGGGTAAGGAAAATGTAGTTGCGGATGCACTTTCACGCATATGCATACTTGTCACTAAACTTGAGTTGAATGTTATTGGCTTTGAGCACATACTAGACTTGTATGCTAATGATCCATCTTTTGCTACTCCTTATGCTACATGTTTGACGCATACATCTTGGGAATGATATTACATCAAGGATGGTTATCTTATGAGAGCTAACAAACAATGCATTCCCGAGTCTTCTCTTCGTTTGCTCCTTTTGCAAGAGGCTCATGGAGGCGGACTCATGGGACATTTTGGACGCGACAAGACATTCGCCATGCTCTCCAAGAACTACTTTTGGCCCAAGATGTTCCGCGACGTCTCACGCTTCACCAACCGATGCTCTACATGTCGCAAAGCTAAGTCTAAACCTCAATCCCATGGTCTTTACATGCCTCTTCCTATTCCTTATCAACCTTGGGAAGACATTAGCATGGATTTTGTACTTGGTTTGCCTAGAACTCAAAATGGAAAGGATTCCGTGTTTGTTGTTGTGGACCGATTTTCTAAGATGGCACATTTCATTCCTTGCAACAAGATAGACGATGCTTCACACGTTGCAAATCTCTTTTGTAGGGAAATCTTGCGCCTCCATGGAGTACCGAAGACAATCATCTCCGACCGCGATGTCAAGTTCTTGAGTTACTTTGGGAAGACGCTATGCGCCAAGCTCGGAATCAAGCTCTTGTTCTCGTCCGCATATCATCCTCAAACCGACGGCCAAACGGAGGTGACGAACCGTATGCTCTCCACTCTACTTAGCATGTTGATAAAGAAGAACATCAAGGAGTGGGTGGAGTGTCTACCCATCGCCGAGTACGCCTACAACCGTGCAAGACATTCGACTACCGACAAGTCCCCTTTCAAGGTCGTCTACGGCTTCAACCCGTTGTCCCCATTGGACATTCTACCTCTTCCTCTAAAAGAGTGCACCAACCTCGATGCAAGTGCCCATGCAAGCTACATGAAGAAGATGCATGAAGATACAAGGCACACCATCGAGCGCCAAGTACAATGACTCGCGACCAAGCTCAACGTCAACAAGCATCCCATGATATTCAACATCGGAGACCTCGTGGGGCTACACCTTCGCAAGGACCGCTTCCCCAACGAACGCAAGTCCAAACTTCTCCCTCGAGCTGATGGACCCTTCAAGGTGCTAGCACGCTACAACAACAACGCTTACAAGATCGATCTCCCATGCGACAAGTACAACATAAGCGACATCTTCAACGTCTCCGATCTCTCCCCGTACCATGGT
>NC_057795.1:252935165-252995967 GCF_018294505.1 Triticum aestivum
TCCATCGTCTCACCAAGCACCAAGAGGACCTATGACTAGAGCATGAGCTAGAGCTCTCGAGACCGAGGTGACTTCTCTACTTAGTGATATCTCATATGATCCTCTCGAGACATAAGTCCGGAATGTTGTGCATGATTAGGTACCAAGAGGACCTTCCCGACTATGTCCATGAAGATGGTCAAGACCCCAAGTCCGCGGAAGAAGAGAACCAATGGAAGAAGGCAAGAACAGCCTCCAGGCACCGGACATCCGGCCAGGACCCCGGACATCCGGCCCCTGGAGATCTACACATTCAGGACTCTACAGAAGAAGCTACAGGGACCGGACATCCGGCGCCCAGCCCGGACATCCGGCCCTCCTCACCGGAAATCTGACCAAATTCCCGGACATCCGGCACCGGCGTCCAGGGAGTACAAAAGGTTGCCCCAACAGCCCGGACATCCGGCCATCACCCTAGACATCCGGCGCCTCCCGAAGCACCGGACATTCGGCCCCTCCGACCGGACATCCGGCGCCGCCCATCCAGAGAACAGAACGGACATCTTCACCAGCCCGAACATCCGGCCTGTCCGCCCGGACATCCGGCCCGCGAGCCACCGGACATCCGGCCTTCCCTGTCTGCGAACAGTGTAGGGCCGAGGCCCATGTACCCCTCTTCGCCCCTAGACTATATATACTCCATCCCCACCTACGTTTTAGGATTAGCATTGTGATAGCTCATTTGAGATAGAGCATTGCTCATCCGTACCGGATCTACTCCATCGTGAGGGATCGCACCTCTTCGGAGAAGATCCATCCGGATTCAAGGCCTCCATCCGAAGAAGACAATCAAGACCTCCTCACGGAGAAGAACGGTTACTCTTGTATCTTCCTTTGTTGACTTTGGATCTCGTGTTACTTTGTGCCTCGATGATCTAGCCCTTGTGTGATCAATCACTTATCGGTTGAGTGTTTCTCTTGTTTTCCCCCATGATTTCCCTCGTGTTCTTCCACGCGTTCTTCATGTTTCCTGATGACCCACAATATAGGGGATCTATCGTAGTCCTTTCGATAAGTAAGAGTGTTGAACCCAACGAGGAGCAGAAGGAAATGATAAGCGGTTTTCAGCAAGGTATTCTTTGCAAGTACTGAAATAAGTGGTAACAAATAGTTTTGTGATAAGATAAATTGTAACGAGCAACAAGTAAAAAGAGTAAATAAAGTGAAGCAAGGTGGCCCAATCCTTTTTGTGGCAAAGGACAAGCCTGGACAGACTCTTATAATAGGAAAAGCGCTCCCGAGGACACATGGGAATATCGTCAAGCTAGTTTTCATCACGCTCATATGGTTCGCGTTCGGTACTTTGATAATTTGATATGTGGGTGGACCAGTGCTTGGGTGCTGTTCTTACTTGAACAAGCATCCCACTTATGATTAACCTCCACTGCAAGCATCCGCAACTACAACAAAAGTATTAAGGTAAACCTAACCATAGCATGAAACATATGGATCCAAATCAGCCCCTTACAAAGCAACACATAAACTAGGGTTTAAGCTTCTGTCACTCTAGCAACCCATCATCTACTTATTACTTACCAATGCCTTCCTCTAGGCCCAAATAATGGTGAAGTGTTATGTAGTCGACGTTCACATAACACCACTAGAGGCTAGACAACATACATCTTATCAAAATATCGAACGAATACCAAATTCACATAACTACTAATAGCAAGACTTCTCCCTTGTCCTCAGGAACAAACGTAACTACTCACAAAGCATATTCATGTTCATAATCGGAGGGGTAATAATATGCATAAAGGATCTGAACATATGATCTTCCACCAAATAAACCAACTAGCATCAACTACAAGGAGTAATCAACACTACTAGCAACCTACTAGCACTAATCCCGGACTTGGAGACAAGAATTGGATACAAGAGATGAACTAGGGTTTGGAGATGAGATGGTGCTGGTGAAGATGTTGATGGAGATTGCCCTCTCCCGATGAGAGGAGCGTTGGTGATGACGATGGTGATGATTTCCCCCTCCCGGAGGGAAGTGTCCCCGGCAGAACAGCTCTGCTGGAGCCCTAGATTGGTTCTGCCAAGGTTCCGCCTCGTGGCGGTGGAGTCTCGTCCCGAAAGGTTTCCTTCTATTTTTTTCTCATCGAAAGACTTCATATAGGAGAAGATGGGCGTCAGAGAGCCACCAGGGGGCCCATGAGGTAGGGGGCGCGCCCCAGGGGGGCGCCCCCCACCCTCGTGAGCAAGGTGTGGGCCCCCTGGCCTTCATCTTTGGCGACGATTTTTCTTTATTTATTTTAAGATATTCCGTGGAGTTTCAGGACTTCTGGAGTTGCGCAGAATAGGTCTCCAATATTTGCTCCTTTTCCAACCCAGAATTCCAGCTAACGGCATTCTCCCTCTTCATGTAAACCTTGTAAAATAAGAGAGAATAGCCATAAGTATTGTGACATAACGTGAAATAACAGCCCATAATGTAATAAATATTGATATAAAAGCATAATGAAAAATGGACGTATCAACTCCCCCAAGCTTAGACCTCGCTTGTCCTCAAGCGAAAAGCCGATAACAATAAATATGTCCTCATGTTAGAGGTAGAGGCGTCAATAAAAATAAAATACGGGCATGAAGGCATCATGATTATTTCCATAACAGCAACATATATAGATTTTGTCATATGATTACTTATGTTCAAGTGATGATCTTTTCACAATGCAAAAGTATGAATCAGAAACCTTATTGAGCACCAACAAATTATAACCTCAGTCATTGAAGCAATTGCAATTTATCATAACATCGGAAAGAGTCTATGTCAGAGCTTAAAAGCAAGTCCACATACTCAACTATCACTTAGTCCTTCATAATTGCTAACACTCACGCAATACTTGTGGTTACGGAGTTTTAATCGGACACAGAGAAAGATAGGGGCTTATAGTTTTTCCCCACAACCTTTTACCTCAAGGGTAATATCAACAATAATAATTCATGCTCCCTTACATCCAATTAGATATATATATATATATCATGTTCTTTCCAACATGTTGAGCTTGCCAAAGGATAAAATGAAAAAGGAAAGGTGAAGATCACCGTGACTCTTGCATAAGGTAGAGGATAATAATAAAAGATAGGCCCTTCGCAGAGGGAAGCAGAGGTTGTCATGCACGTTTAGGGTTGATGCACAAAATCTTAATGTAAAAGAACGTCACCTTATATTGCCCCTTGTATGTGGACCTTTATTATGTAGTCTGTCGCTTTTATTACTTCCACAACTAGTTCGTACAAAGCTTATTTTCTCTGCACTAATAAGTCATGCATATTTAGAGAGCAATTTTTATTGCTTGCACCGATGACAACCTACTTGAAGGATCTTACTCAATCCATAGGTAGATATGGTGGACTCTCATGGCTGAACTGGTTTAAGGGTATTTGGAAGCACAAGTAGTATTTCTACTTGTTGCTGAGAATTTGGCTAGCGTGAGGGGGAAAGGCAAGCTCAACACGTTAGAAGATCCATGACAACATACTTTATCTCAGATGTAAGAAAACATAACTCATTATGTTGTCTTCCTTGTCCAACCTCAACTCTTTAGCATGTCATATTTTAATGAGTGCTCCCAATCATAAAAGATGTCAATGATAATATATCTATATGTTAAACCTCTCTTTCCTTATTACTTCCTATTAATTGCAACGACGACCAAAGCTATATTTGCCAACTCCCAACAACTTTTAATCATCATACTCTTTCTATGTGAAGTCATTACTTTCAAAAGATCAATATGAACTCTTTGATTCTTTTTATTCTTTTTCTTATTTTTATTTACCCAAGATCATGGAAAAATAACCAAGCCCTTGACTCAACACTAAACTTTATTATATAGCTCACGGACTCGATTACAAAGAAGGATTATAAAGCAAAACTCAAAACTAGATCATGCCATGACTTTATTCTACTAAATCAAGATACTACTAAAAGGATCGAACTAAGAAAAACGGTAAAGATAGGACTTGTGATGGTGATACGATACCAGGGCACCTCCCCCAAGCTTGGCAGTTGCCAAGGGGAGTGCCCATACCCATGTGATTATGTCTCCTTCTTTGTTGTTGGTGTAATATTCTTGGCGATGATTCCCCTCAAGATACGGTTCTCCTCCTCGAGCTTATTGACTTGCTGCTTGAGGTCCATTATTTCCTTGCGAAGCTTTCCTGTAACGGCTAAAGCTCCTTGCACCCAAGGGTGTTGCATAGCTGCGAGAGAACAAGAGACACTCCTCCTCATATTTTCATAGGAAAGAAATCTAACATTGGAAGGGATAACCGCGTTTGGAATAGCTGAGCTCTGTAGTTCCCCCATCATAAACCCAGCTCGGAGGCGAGAGGTGACTTCTTGATCTTCCATGGCATCTACCCTCATCAGGTCAGCCTCCATCTCTTCCTCCCTTGCTGGCCCAAAGTGGTCAGCATCGCTGTTTGCCCCTGGTTCCGGTGCCGGGTTAGATATCCGGCTCTCCCCGACTAACTCTTGAGAAGACATCTTGCTCTAATCTGCAACAGCAACAGCTCGAAACAAAAACAGAGGATATTTGCATGATACGAGAGTTAAAACCTTCGGGAGAGTATATAATGAATTTGTACTGACCAAAATACGTATCGTGCAAGAAAACGGAGCCCGGAGGGCACACGAGGTGCTCACGAGGTAGGGGGCGCGCCCAGGGGGGTAGGGCGCGCCCTCCACCCTCGTGGAGGCCTCGTGTCCTTCCCGGACTGCTACTTATTTTTCTATTTTTCTAAATATTCCAAAATGGAGAAATATTGCCTTAAAAATTGTTTTGGAGTCGGTTTACTTACCGTACCACATACCTATTCCTTTTCGGAGTCTGAAACGGGCTGGAAAGTGTCCCTTATGTATTCCTCCGGGGTTACAGTTTCAATAATATTGGTTTCAACATTTATGGGATTACCTGAGATATAATGTTTGATCCTTTGACCGTTTACCACCTTCGGATTTGTGCCTTCGAAGTTGTTGATTTTTATGGCACCGAAACGATAGACCTCCTCGATAACGTAGGGACCTTCCCATTTAGAGAGAAGTTTTCCTGCAAAAAATCTTAAACGAGAGTTGTATAGCAACACATAATCACCTACATTAAACTCACGCTTTTGTATCCTTTTGTCATGCCATCTTTTAACCTTTTCTTTAAACAACTTGGCATTTTCATAAGCTTGGGTTCTCCATTCATCAAGTGAGCTAATATCAAATAACCTCTTCTCACCAGCAAGTTTGAAATCATAGTTGAGCTCTTTAATAGCCCAATATGCCTTATGTTCTAGTTCGAGAGGTAAGCGACATGCTTTTCCATAAACCATTTTATACGGAGACATACCCATAGGATTCTTATATGCAGTTCTATAGGCCCATAATGCTTCATCCAGTTTCTTGGACCAATACTTTCTAGACCTATTAACAGTCTTTTGCAAAATTAATTTGAGCTCTCTATTGCTCAATTCTACTTGACCACTAGACTGCGGGTGATATGGAGATGCAATTCTATGATTAACGTCATATTTAGCAAGCATTTTACGGAAAGCACCATGAATAAAGTGTGAACCACCATCAATCATTAAATATCTAGGGACTCCAGACCTCGGAAAAATAACTTCCTGAAGCATTTTAATAGAGGTGTTATGATCAGCACTACTAGCTGGAATAGCTTCTACCCACTTAGTAATGTAATCAACAACAACTAAAATATGTGTATATCCATTAGAGGCAGGAAAAGGTCCCATATAATCAAAGCCCCAAACATCAAATGGTTCAATAACAAGTGAATAATTCATAGGCATTTCTTGACGTCTACTAATATTACCAATTCTTTGACATTCATCGCAAGACAAAACAAACTTACGGGCATCCTTGAAGAGAGTGGGCCAATAAAATCCGGATTGCAATACCTTATGTGCAGTTCTATCTCCAGCGTGGTGTCCTCCATAAGCTTCGGAGTGACACTTGCGTAGGATCTGTTCCTGTTCATGCTCAGGTACACAACGTCTAATAACACCATCTACTCCTTTATAAAAGATGTGGGTCATCCCAAAAGTAATGTCGCAAATCATAGAAAAACTTTTTCTTTTATTGGTATGTGAAGCTAGGTGGTATAAATTTAGCAACAATATAATTATCATAATCAGCATACCATGGAGTGCTACGAGAAGTGCTTATGACATTTAATTGTTCATCAGGAAAGCTATCATCAATAGGTAGTGGGTCATCAAGAACATTCTCTAACCTAGATAAGTTATCTGCAACGGGGTTCTCAGCTCCTTTTCTATCAACAATATGCAAATCAAATTCTTGCAGCAAGAGAACCCATCTAATAAGTCTAGGTTTTGCATCTTTCTTTTCCATAAGATATTTAATAGCAGCATGATCAGTGTGAATAGTTACTTTAGAATCAACAATATAGGGTCTGAATTTATCACAAGCAAATACAACTGCTAAAAGTTCCTTTTCGGTAGTAGCATAATTTCTTTGAGCATTGTCTAGAGTCTTACTAGCATAATGGATAACATTTAATTTCTTATCAACTCTTTGCCCTAGAACAACACCTACAACATAATCACTAGCATCATACATAATTTCAAAGGGTAAATTCCAATCAGGTGGTTGAACAACAGGTGCAGAGACTAATGCTTTCTTAAGTATTTCAAATGCTTCTACACAATCATCATCAAAGACAAATGGTACATCTTTTTGTATTAAATTAGTCAGAGGCCGAGAAATTTTTGAGAAGTCCTTAATGAACCTCCTATAAAATTCGGCGTGACCAAGGAAACTTCTTATACCTTTGATGTCCTTGGGACATGGCATCTTTTCAATAGCATCAACCTTGGCTTTATCAACTTAGATACCTCTTTCAGAAACTTTGTGCCCCAAACACAATACCTTCATTAACCATAAAGTGGCACTTTTCCCAATAAAAGACAAGATTAGTTTCTTCACATCTCTGCAAAACTCGATCAAGATTGCTCAAGCAATCATCAAAAGAGGAACCATAGACGGAAAAATCATCCAAGAAAACCTCACAAATTTTTTCACAAAAATTAGAGAATATAGCCATCATGCATCTTTGAAAGGTAGCAGGTGCATTACATAAACCGAAAGGCATACGTCTATAAGCAAAAGTACCAAAAGGGCATGTAAAAGTAGTCTTTGATTGATCTCTAGCCGACACGAGTATTTGAGAGAAACCAGAATAACCATCTAGAAAGCAATAATGTGTATGTTTGCATAATCTTTCTAGCATTTCATCAATAAAAGGTAAGGGGTAATGATCTTTCTTAGTAGCCTTATTTAATTTGCGGAAATCAATTACCATCATATAACCTGTGATAATTCTTTGCGGAATCAATTCATCTTTATCATTAGGGACAACAGTAATACCTCCCTTCTTAGGGACACAATGGACAGGACTTACCCACTGACTATGAGCAATGGGATAAATTATACCTGCCTCCAGAAGCTTGAGTATTTCTTTTCTTACCACTTCTTTCATTTTAGGATTCAAACGTCGTTAAGGATCACGAACTGATTTGGCATCCGCTTCCAAATTTATTTTATGTTGACATAGAGTGGGACTGATGCCCTAAGATCATCAAGAGTATATCTAATAGCGGCACAGTGCTTCTTCAGAGTTTTCAATAATCTTTCTTCTTCATGCTCTGAAACGTTGGCACTAATAATGACAGGATATATTTTCTTTTCATCAAGATAAGCATATTTAAGATTATTAGGCAACGGTTTAAGCTCAAACACGGGATCACCCTTGGGTGGAGGAGGATCCCCTAGGATTTCAACAGGCAAATTGTGTTGCAGAATAGGTTCCTGTTTAAATAATACTCCATCTATTTCCCTTCTTTCATTCATGAACATATCATTTTCATGGTCTAGCAAATAGTGTTCTAAAGGATCACTAGGAGGTACGGCAATAGAAGCAAGACCAATAATTTCATCTTTACTAGGCAATTCTTCCTCATGATGTTGTTTACTAAATTTAGAGAAATTAAACTCATGAACCATATCATCCAAGCAATAGTAACAACATTCTTTTCGCAGTCTATCTTAGCATTAACAGTATTCAAGAAGGGTCTACCAAATATAATGGGACAAAAGCTATCTTGTGGAGAACCAAGAACAAGAAAATCAGCGGGATATTTGGTTTTTCCACACAAGACTTCAACATCTCTAACAATTCCCATTGCAGATATAGTATCTCTATTGGCAAGTTTAATTGTAACATCAATATCTTCTATCTCAGCGGGTGCAATTTCATGCTTAATTTCTTCATACAAGGTAATAGGTATAACACTAGCACTAGCACCCATATCACGTAAGCCATGATAACAATGATCTCCTATTTTAACAGAAATAACAGGCACGCCTATCACAGGTCTATATTTATCTCTAGCACAAGGTTTAGCAATTCTAGCGGTTTCAACACAGAATTGAATAACATGCCCATCAATATTATCAGACAAGAGATCTTTAACAATAGCAATATTAGGTTCTTAACTTGCTCAGGAGGTGTATAAGTTCTAATATTTCTTTTATGAACAACAGTTGAAGCTTTAGCATGATCCTTCATTCTAACAGGGAAAGGTGGTTTCTCAACATAAGAAGTGGGAACAATAGGATCATTATAAGTGACAGTCTTTTCTTCAACTTTAATAGGTGCAGCTACTTTTACTTCTATGAGAGGATGATATTTAAACCACTTCTCCTTGGGGAGATCAACATAGGTAGCAAAAGATTCACAGAAAGAAGCTACTATCTCAGAGTCAAGTCGATATTTAGTGCTAAACTTACAGAAAATATCGGTATCCATAAAAGATTTAACACAATCAAACTTAGGTGTCATACCTGACTCCTTACCTTCGTCGAGGTCCCAATCTTCAGAGTTGTGTTTAATTCTATCCAATAAATTCCATTTAAATTCAATAGTCTTCATCATAAAAGAGCCAGCACAAGAAGTATCGAGCATGGTGCGATTGTTATCAGAAAGCCGAGCATAAAAACTTTGGATGATTACTTCTCTTGGGAGCTCATGATTGGGGCATGAATAGAACATTGATTTAAGCCTCCCCCAAGCTTGAGTGATGATTTCTCCTTCGCGAGGCCAAAAATTATATATATAATTGCGATCATGATGAACAAGATGCATAGGGTAATACTTTTGATGAAATTCCAATTTCAATCTTTTATAATTCCATTATCTCGCATCAAGGATGGTTATCTTATGAGAGCTAACAAACTATGCATTCCCAAGTCTTCTCTTCGTTTGCTCCTTTTGCAAGAGGCTCATGGAGGCGGACTCATGGGACATTTTGGACGCGACAAGACATTCGCCATGCTCTCCAAGAACTACTTTTGGCCCAAGATGTTCCACGACGTCTCACGCTTCACCAACCGATGCTCTACATGTCGCAAAGCTAAGTCTAAAGCTCAATCCCATGGTCTTTACATGCCTCTTCCTATTCCTTATCAACCTTGGGAAGACATTAGCATGGATTTTGTACTTGGTTTGCCTAGAACTCAAAATGGAAAGGATTCCGTGTTTGTTGTTGTGGACCGATTTTCTAAGATGGCACATTTCATTCCTTGCAACAAGATAGACGATGCTTCACACGTTGCAAATCTCTTTTGTAGGGAAATCTTGCGCCTCCATGGAGTACAGAAGACAATCGTCTCCGACCGCGATGTCAAGTTCTTGAGTTACTTTTGGAAGATGCTATGCACCAAGCTCGGAATCAAGCTCTTGTTCTCGTCCGCATATCATCCTCAAACCGACGGCCAAACGGAGGTGACGAACCGTACGCTCTCCACTCTACTTAGCATGTTGATAAAGAAGAACATTAAGGAGTGGGTGGAGTGTCTACCCATAGCCGAGTACGCCTACAACCGTGCAAGACATTCGACTACCGGCAAGTCCCCTTTCGAGGACGTCTATGGCTTCAACCCATTGTCCCCATTGGACATTCTACCTCTTCCTCTAAATGAGTGCACCAACCTCGACGCAAGTGCCCGTGCAAGCTACATGAAGAAGATGCATGAAGATACAAGGCACACCATCGAGCGCCAAGTACAACGACTCGCGACCAAGCTCAACGTCAACGCATCCCATGATATTCAACATTGGAGACCTCGTGTGGCTACCTTTGCAAGGACCGCTTCCCCAACGAACGCAAGTCCAAACTTCTCCCTCGAGCTGATGGACCCTTCAAGGTGCTAGCACGCTACAACAACAACGCTTACAAGATCGATCTCCCACGCGACAAGTACAACATAAGCGACATCTTCAATGTCTCCGATCTCTCCCCGTACCATGGTGATGAGGATTCCGATCCGAGGTCAGATCTTTCCCAAGGGGGGGGGGAGTTGATGCGGAGCATCCTTCGGTCATCCCCATGGACCTTCCATCATCTCACCAAGCACCAAGAGGACCTATGACTAGAGCATGAGCTAGAGCTCTCGAGACCGAGGTGACTTCTCTCCTTAGTGATATCTCATATGATCCTCTCGAGTCATAAGTCCAGAATGATGTGCATGATTAGGTACCAAGAGGACCTTCCCGATGATGTCCATGAAGATGGTCAAGACCCTAAGTCCACGGAAGAAGAGAACCAATGGAAGAAGGCAAGAACAACCTCCAGGCACCGGACATCCGGCCAGGACCCCGGACATCCGGTCCCTGGAGATCTACACGATCAGGACTCTCCAAAAGAAGCTATAGGGACCGGACATCCGACACCCAGCCCGGACATCCGGCCCTCCTCACCGGAAATCTGGCCAAATTCCCGGACATCCGGCACCGGCGTCCAGGGAGTACAGAAGGTTGCCCCAACAGCCTGGACATCCGGACATCACCCTGGACATCCGGCGCCTCCCGAAGCACCGGACATCCAGCCCCTCCGACCGGACATCCGGCGCCGCCCATCCAGAGAACAGAACGGCCATCTTCACCAGCTCGGACATCCGGCCCGTCCGCCCAGACATCTGACCCCTTGCGAGCCACCGGACATCCGACCTTCCCTGTCCGCGAACAGTGTAGGGCCGAGGCCCATGTACCCCTCTTCACCCCTAGACTATATATACTGCATCCCCACCTACGTTTTAGGGTTAGCATTGTGATAGCTCATTTGAGATAGAGCATTGCTCATCCGTACCGGATCTACTCCATCGTGAGGGATCGCACCTCTTCGGAGAAGATCCATTCGGATTCAAGGCCTTCATCCGGAGAAGACAATCAAGACCTCCTCACGGAGAAGAACGGTTACTCTTGTATCTTCCTTTGTTGACTTTGGATCTCGTGTTACTTTGTGCCTCGATGATCTAGCCCTTGTGTGATCAATCACTTGTCGGTTGAGTGTTTCTCTTGCTTTCCCCCGTGATTCCCTCGCGTTCTTCCGCGTGTTCTTCGTGTTTCCTGATGACCCACAAGTATAGGGGATCTATCGTAGTCCTTTCGATAAGTAAGAGTGTCGAACCCAACGAGGAGCAGAAGGAAATGATAAGTGGTTTTCAGCAAGGTATTCTCTGCAAGTACTGAAATAAGTGGTAACAGATAGTTTTGTGATAAGATAAATTATAACGAGCAACAAGTAAAAAGAGTAAATAAAGTGTAGCAAGGTGGACCAATCCTTTTCGTAGCAAAGGACAAGCCTGGACAAACTCTTATAATAGGAAAAGCGCTCCCGAGGACACATGGGAATATCGTCAAGCTAGTTTTCATCACGCTCATATGATTCGCGTTCGGTACTTTGATAATTTGATATGTGGGTGGACCGGTGCTTGGGTGTTGTTCTTACTTGAACAAGCATCCCACTTATGATTAACCTCCATTGCAAGCATCCGCAACTACAACAAAAGTATTAATGTAAACCTAACCATAGCATGAAACATATGGATCCAAATCAGTCCCTTACGAAGCAACGCATAAACTAGGGTTTAAGCTCCTATCACTCTAGCAACCCATCATCTACTTATTACTTCCCAATGCCTTCCTCTAGGCCCAAATAATGGTGAAGTGTTATGTAGTCGACGTTCACATAACACCACTAGAGGCTAGACAACATACATCTTATCAAAATATCAAACGAATACCAAATTCACATGACTACTAATAGCAAGACTTCTCCCATGTCCTCAGGAACAAACGTAACTACTCACAAAGCATATTCACGTTCATAATCAGAGGGGTAATAATATGCATAAAGGATATGAACATATGATCTTCCACCAAATAAACCAACTAGCATCAACTACAAGGAGTAATCAACACTACTAGCAACCTACTAGCACTAATCCCGGACTTGGAGACAAGAATTGGATACAAGAGATGAACTAGGGTTTGGAGATGAGATGGTGTTGGTGAAGATGTTGACGGAGATTGCCCTCTCCCGATGAGAGGAGCGTTGGTGATGACGATGGTGATGATTTCCCCCTCCCGGAGGGAAGTGTCCCCGGCAGAACAACTCTGCTGGAGCCCTAGATTGGTTCTGCCAAGGTTCCGCCTCGTGGCGGCGGAGTCTCGCCCCGAAAGGTTTCCTTCTATTTTTTTCTCATCGAAAGACTTCATATAGGAGAAGATGGGCGTCAGAGAGCCACCAGGGGGCCCATGAGGTAGGGGGTGCGCCCCCACCCTCGTGAGCAAGGTGTGGGCCCCCTGGCCTTCATCTTTGGCGATGATTTTTATTTATTTATTTTAAGATATTCCGTGGAGTTTCAGGACTTCTTGAGTTGCGGAGAATAGGTCTCCAATATTTGCTCCTTTTCCAGCCCAGAATTCCAGCTGCCGGCATTCTCCCTCTTCATGTAAACCTTGTAAAATAAGAGAGAATAGCCATAAGTATTGTGACATGACGTGAAATAACAGCCCATAATGCAATAAATATTGATATAAAAGCATGATGCAAAATGGACGTATCATTTCCCCGTAGGATCCACTCCAAACGTGAGAGATCGGCCCCTAGGGTTCCGCCCTACATCAGGAACCTACAGTGAGTGTTAGTTTCGCGGCCCCACTAGTTAGCACGTAACGGTCAAAATGTGGACTCGACCCTACACGACCCCACTCATCAGAGTTAACGGTCCAGCCATTGACCCGACGGCAACGTCCGCTGTGACCAGTTCTGAGGGTTTCTGGCAAGGGAGTGGGGAAAAGTGAGCAAGAGTTAAGATCTGGGGATGAATGAGTAGAACTAAGGAACCAGGGGCACTTAGTAAAAAGCCCTTCAAAATATGTATGCCCACTTGTTGGGGTCAAGTTGATGCCATGTACAGTCACGTGTAGTTCAAGTGAGCAGCCGTGTTATATTTATCTATCGCCCTGTTAAGCGGCTGCCATTTCAAAGATTATCCACTTGTAGCAATGAGCCGGTGATGTGAGATGTGTACCTGGGACTAGGAGCCCGAGCTCGTGCGCCTGAGAGCCACCAACCGCGCCGCCAGCTCATCTCGCCGGAGGTGCAACTCCAGTGCCGCCGCCAAGCCTTCCCTTCCTCCCTGCATGGCCCGCCGCCTCTTGTTCCTTCATCAGGGAAGGACAAATTCGCGCCCGAGCGCCCAGCCGCCAGCTAATCTCGCTAGAGTCAATCGCGTCGCATGAGGGAGCACAAGCGCCGCCGCCCTCTGTGCCTTCCTTTCCTCTCCCACCCCCCGCATGGCCCACCGCCTCGTGTTCTTCGTCAGGGAACGACGCAGTCGCGCCCGAGCACCTAGCCACCACAGCTTGTCTCGACGGAGTCCGGCACGCCGTCGGCGGAGCACCAGCGTTGCCGCCCTTGGTGTCTTCCTTTCCTCTCCCACCCCCGCATGGCCCGCCTTGGTCGAGCGAGCACGTCAGCCCAGTGACGTGTAGTAAATCATGGTCAGTTGCTTGGGCTTCTTCGCTTCCTTTGGGCTGTGTCAATTCTTCTTCGCTTCCTTCTCTTTGGTACCCACATGATTCTAAAAGGCCCACTCACATGGTCAGTGGCGGATCCAGGATTGGAGGAAGCCCCGGGGCCAAATTTTTTTTCGTCGCGAGAGAAAAACTTAGCGTCCATTAAGCTATAGCTACCTCAAAAGAATTTCTCAAATATGGCTCAATTGCACCAAAAAATTAGAATTTAAATTCCATGCTTAGAGATACAAAAAAATAGATTAAAAAAGATGATAAAAACTACGAATAGTACGTGCAGTAAAAAGAATACCAAATCAATGGCCTGCTTCGTCAGTCTCTTCCATAACTTGATCAACGGTGGAAGAAGAGCCAACACCTTAGAGAAATCATAAGCAAAATTTCATAAGAGAAGACATAAACAACAAGTGAAACAACTAACATTTACAAAGTTGAAAACTTACTACTACTATGAGGTAGAATTCATTTGCGAGATTTATAGGATTGAAAGCGATATAAGTGAAATTGTACAAACTTAAAAACATCAAGTGAAACAACTAACATTGTACAAAGTGAAATTGAATGTCTGATAGCAGCAGCAACAATAAGCAGCAGTAGCAAATCCAAACATTATAGCAGATAAAAAATGGTCAATCTTCAAAGTTTCTATCTACAGCATGTCAGTACTTAGGCGCAACAACAACCATTACTAATTTACCCTCTGAATCCGGGGCCGCATGGCGGAGAGCAGGAGAGGCCGGAGCCTGGCCGGAGCAGAGCGGGCGAGGCGGAGAGCACCGGAGAAGCAGGTGACCAGGGCCACCAGGCCAGGCTGGGCGAGCGGCGGAGCAGCAGGGGACAACCGCCGGTCAGGCGAGGCGGCGAGCGGCGGAGGCCGGAGGGCGCGCGCGAGCGGCGGACCGGCGGAGTAGGCTAACCGCGAAGCAGGGGGCGCCAAACTGGAGTGCAGGCGGCGGCGGCTGACTCGCTGCCTCGCTCCACAAGGCGTGCGTCTAGGGCGTCAGGGTTATTTTTTGAGCGATCTAGGGCGTCGGGGTGTGTTGGGACTCCTGCCGTCCCCACTCCTGGGCTGTGCGAATGTGGAAGCTGGCCTGGGCCTTGGCTGTGTGTTGGGTTAAGCCTCGGGCCCATTAGAAAAAATGGCTATATAATAACTAAAAAAAATTGCCACGCCCCGGGCCTGGGCCCTGGGGGCCTGGGGCCCAGATCCGCCCCTGCTCGTGGTCACGACAAAGACAATGGACAACCTGCACGTAAAACATATACTACCACCTCGCGTATATGTTTTAAATTCAAACTGAAAGCAGAAATTCATGGGAAGAAGCTTATTATGACGGTGAACCCACGGAGTCAATTCGTGCTTTATTACTCTCTCTGTTCTCAAATATTTGTCTTTTTAGAGATTTCAACAAGTGACTACGTACGAAGCAAAATGAGTGAATATATACTCTAAAAAGTACATACATCCGTATGTTATAGTCTATTTGAAATGTCTAGAGAACGGAGGGAGTATTAGTGAAAGATTTGTTATATATTAGGAGTAGAGAAGACTATCTAGTACCGTTTTGTGTGAAAGAAAAAAAGAATTCGCTGGTTTGAGAGGCCCGGTAGGCCTAACTCACGAGACGACGTCGTCGCTGTCACCGCGTAGTTTCGGACGCAAAATGAGACAGCCCAACGTCGTTGCCCCATCGTGTAGACAATGTTCTATTGACTACTTCAGCTTGGCTGTCAGTTTGGGGGTGAC
Organism: Triticum aestivum; assembly: GCF_018294505.1. NCBI lineage: Eukaryota > Viridiplantae > Streptophyta > Magnoliopsida > Poales > Poaceae > Triticum > Triticum aestivum. Next base: position 252,950,871 of record NC_057795.1, read on the forward strand.
AAGTAGTACTAAGAAGCAGTTTAGTCCCCAACTTAGCCCATAAACATCTCCAAAAGTGGCTAAGAAATTTAGTATCACGATCTGAAACAATAGTATTTGGCACACCATGCAAGCGAATAATTTCACGAAAGAACAAATCAGCAACATTAACAACATCATCGCTTTTATGACATGGTATAAAGTGTGCCATTTTCGAGAATCTATCCACGACAACAAATATGCTATCCCTCCCCTTCTGTGTTCTAGGTAAACCTAAAACAAAGTCCATAGATATATCCTCCCAAGGAACACTAAGTACACGCAAAGGCATATATAAACCATGAGGATTGAGTCGTGACTTAGCTTTTTGACATGTAGTGCAGCGAGCAACAAAGCGCTCAACATCCCATCTCATCTTTGGCCAAAAGAAATGTGTAGCAAGTACGTCCTCCGTCCTCTTCATGCCAAAGTGTCCCATTAGTCCTCCTCCATGCGCCTCCTGCAACAACAAAAGATGAACGGAGCTAGCTGGAATGCATAGCTTGTTGGCACGGAGCACAAATACATCATTAATGACGAACTTCTTCCATGTTCTTCCTTCTTTACACTTTTGCAATACATCTTTAAAATAAGCATCATGCACATATTGATCTTTGATGGTCTCCAAACCAAATATTTTGAAGTCAAGTTGTGAAAGCATAGTATAGCGACGAGACAATGCATCAGCAATAACATTTTTCCTTACCCTTCTTGTGTTTAATGACATAAGGGAAAGTCTCAATGAATTCAATCCATTTAGCATGTCTAAGATTAAGTTTAGCTTGACTTTTAGTATGTTTAAAAGATTCATGATCAGAATGTATAACAAATTCTTTGGGCCATAAATAAGGTTGCCATGTTTCTAAGTCCGAACAAGAGCATATAGTTCTTTATCATAAGTAGAATAATTCAGACTAGGCCCACTCAATTTTTCAGAAAAGTATGCAACAGGTTTTCCATCTTGTAATAACACACCTCCTAATCCAATTCCACTAGCATCACATTCAAGCTCAAATGTCTTATTAAAATCAGGATGTTGGAGTAAAGGAGCATGTGTGAACTTATCTTTCAACACCGTAAAGGCTTCTTCCTGTGCGGTACCCCAAACAAAAGGCACATCCTTCTTTGTAAGCTCATTGAGAGGTGCAGCAATGGTGCTAAAATCTCTCACAAAACGCCTATAGAATCCAGCGAGGCCAAGAAAACTCCTCACTTGTGTGACCGTTTTGGGCTGCGGCCAACTCTCAATAGCTTCAATCTTGGCTTTATCAACTTCAATTCCCTATGGGGTAACAACATAGCCAAGAAAAGACACTCGGTCGGTGCAAAAGGTGCACTTCCCAAGGTTACCAAACAATAAAAATAGCACGTAAATGTTCCAAATGTTCCTCCAAAGATCTGCTATAAATCAATATGTCATCAAAGTAAACTACCAGAAATCGTCCAATGAAAGCACGTAAAACTTCGTTCATTAATCTCATGAAAGTACTAAGTGCATTAGTTAACCCAAAAGGCATGACTAACCACTCATATAATCCAAACTTAGTTTGAAATGCTGTTTTCCATTCATCCCCCAATTTCATACGAATTTGATGGTATCCACTACGCAAATCAACTTTGGAGAATATTGCAGAGCCACTCAATTCATCAAGCATGTCATCTAGACTAGGAATAGGACGACGATAACGAATAGTAATATTATTAATGCCTCTACAATCAACACACATACGTGATGTACCATCCTTTTTCGGCACTAGAATAATAGGAACAACACAAGGACTAAGGGATTCGCGTATATAACCTTTGTCGAGAAGCTCTTGTACTTGACGCATAATCTCCTTCGTCTCCTCTGGATTTGTATGGTATGGCGCATGGTTTGGCAGTGAAGCACCGGGAAGTAAGTCAATCTGATGCTCAATCCCTCGAATAGGCGGTAATCCCGGTGGGACGTCTAGTGGAAAGACGTCAGTGAACTCCTGCAAAATGTTAGTGACAGCAGGAGGCAAAGAGGAAGGCACATCCTCGAATAAAAATAATGCCTCTTTGCACACAAAAGCAAAGCAAACAGATTTGCTGAAATCTAGCTCATCAATATCAGATTTGGTGGCAAATAAACATGCACTTTTCAATTTAATTTCAGAAGAACCACTAGATGGTTTATCATTAGGCTTCATTTGTTGCTCAAATTCTTTTGCCACAATCTGATTTTCACTCTTATTCTTCTCCTGTTTTGCTTTGTTAGCTTTATTAATATCATCTTTCAAAATGGAATCAGGAGTCATAGGAAGCAAAATAATATTTTTATCCTTATGAACAAGAGTATAGTGATTGTTTCTACCATGGTGTACATAATTTTTATCAAATTGCCATGGTCTATCAAGTAATAAGGAACATGCTTGCATAGGTACCACATCACAATCAACATAATCAGCATATGTAGAGATACTAAAATGCACACGAACAGTACGTGTTACCTTAACCTTGCCGCCGTTGTTGAACCATTGGATGTAGTAAGGATGTGGATGTGGTCTTGTGGTGAGAGAGAGCTTCTCCACCATCTCCATGCTAGCCAAGTTGTTGCAGTTCCCTCCGTCTATGATGACGCGCACAGAATGTTCCTTCACAACTCCCTTTGTATGGAACAAATTATGCCTCTGATTTTGCTCAGCTTGTGTGACCTGCACAGTCAAAACACGTTGAGCAACTAAACATTCATACCTGTGAGCGTCTTCAGGAGCCATGTATTGCGTCTCATGATCAGAATCATCTCCACCGTGTTATTCACGTGTAATAAGAGCCAAAGTCTCCTCATCATAGTCACTAGCGGACTCATACCAACCATCCTTAGTAGCAATCATCACATGCTGAGATTTGCATTCTCTCGCATAATGACCTCTTCCCTTACAACGACGACAAATAATATCACTTGTGCGCCCAGTTGATGCCATGGAAGAAGAAGAGCACTGTGCAGGCCCGGCAGGTGCGCTCTTAGATAGTGGTGGTTGTGCCTGCTTTCTTGTATCAGGGCTAGAGGTGGCACCTAATGGAGGTGCTGGTGCAGTGGAAGTAGAAGATGCACGCGGTGTCCATGATGAAGGTCGACCTGCAGAAAAGTTAGTTCGCGCCAATGCTTGTCGATCATGTACTTCACGTTCAGCTTTACAAGCAAGATGGAATAAACGAGTGATATTAGTATACTCCTTATACTCTAGAATGGTCTGAATCTCTCTATTTAATCCACCCATAAAACGTGCAAGCATAGCTTCATTCTCCTCAACAATACCACATCTAATCATGCCAGTTTGCAATTCCTGATAATATTCTTCTACAGAATTTTTCCCTTGTCTTAAACGCTGCAATTTTTGAAGCAATTCACATTGATAATATGGTGGAACCCAACGAGTACGCATAGAAGTTTTCAAAGCAGCCCAAGTAGTTGGAATAGGATATAATCTACAGTGTTCAGACCACCATACACATGCAAAACTAGTTAAAGCACAAACAGCAGCAGCAACACGTCTCTCCTCAGGATATTGTAAACATGTAAATCATTGTTCAATTTCTAACTCCCAAGTAAGATATATATCAGGAACATATCTACCCTCAAATGGTGGAATATTCAATTTCAGTTTAGGAAGATGGTCATGATCTCGTACCTGAGGGAGAGCCCTACCATTGTGATTATTTGCACGTGGACGACCTAGTGGTTGTGGTGCTGGTGGTTGCACGTAGTCCTGATTTTGATCAACCTCATCCTCGTAATCTCCCGCATAATCATCCTCCGCATCAGCAGCAGGAGCCCCAAAAGTATCAATAGCAGCACCAACAGTTTGGCCAGGCTGAAGAAGGACACGGCTCGCTCGGCGGAGGGCTGTTTCGCGACGTGGAGGTAGTAGTTGTTGTTGTTGCAGAGGTGCAGCAGGTGCAGCCGGTGGAAGACGCACAAGCAGTTCATTAAATCTGTTATCGATCTTTGTTTCGAACGTCTTCTCAAGGCCAGTGATCTTCTCCACGGCCTCTTCAAAATTGTTCAGCACATCTTACACCTATTCAGTCATCATTTGCTGAAACTTATCATGAAGCTCCTTGTTCGTTAAGTTCTCCCAGTCAATCTCGTCAGCTTGTGATCCTGGCATGGTTAGCAGCAACAAAAACACACAAGAATATTATCCTACAGACTACTAACAAGTGGTGGTGGTGGGTGTCACAAATCCGTCAAGCAAAACTCAAATTCTTACCAGTTCTTACCCAGCAGCAGGCGGTGATCGGCAACCGTTGTAGTCAAAACTCTCAAAGCTTGGATAGAGCGATTACCAGGGAGAGTCAAACACACGACGTAGATGTATGTGGAGCTGGGAAGGCTTATAATATGGTAGCAAAAAGGATCATCAATAATCAATGCAGAGATGCAAAGTTGAATAAACGCTCAACGACGGTACTGTGCTGGTCCTAGGTTAGACCATGCTAGAGACGCGAGCCTAGAACACTAACAAAATCACGACGCTGCACGTAAACAAGGGAGAAACACACTCTGGAATTTTTTTTCCGCTCTTTTTTTGCGCTCTCTTTTTTTTGCGCTCCCTTTTTTTTTGCAAAAAATCACTATAATGGTGAGTGTCTCAAAACTCTGCCCAGGTCAAACTGACAGGATGGGCACGGAATTTTTTTGACATTTTTTTTCGGAAATCAGGGCAGCGATGACGAAAAAGTGCGACAAAAAATCACTATGATGGCGAGTGTCTCAAAACACTCCCTGGGACCTAAAAATAGGATAGGGAAAAAATATTTTCGGTCGCTGAAATTTTGGCCTAAAAACTGCCCGGGGGTCTCCAGACTTTTTTTTCCGAAACCTACTCAGGCAAGGAAACACGAATCGGAAATTAGATGGATCTCGAAAATAAACCTAATATGCAAGGAACTCGGATTGGTGGTGGATATATGGTGGTGGTATATGGCAGCAGCGGTGGTATATGGCAGCGGTGGTGGTAGCGGTGGTAGTATATGGATATGGATCGGTGGTATATGGATACGGATTGGTGGTGGTATATGGATACGGATTCGGAGCGGTGGTGGTAGGTGGCAGGGGCGATGATGATGGTGCGGTGGCGGCGTGACGACTTATGACCAGAACTCGAAACTCTAAAAGACTAGACGCTAAGACCAGCAACTTGACGCGACGATGCAACCGCAAATTCAACAAAGCAAAATACTGAAAAGACTATGCAAAGGCTCAGACTGGTACAGATAGGATGAACTAACCCTAGTTTTTTTGTTGGCTTTTTCGTGGAATATAGGTATGAAGAACATACTCGATCTAAACTACGAAAAACTATAAAATCTCACCGAGCAACCTGGAAATCTGATACCACTTGATAGAGGCAAAGGTGTCCCGTCTTTCGATGAGATGGTGGCTATCGTTTTGGTGGAAGTCGACTTTGACGATCCGACTACGAACGTGCGAGGACGTCGCGCCTTAGCAATCGCTAAACCAACTCCGAGGGGTTATTGACCATGCCGGAGCACGATCAACCTGACCACGAAGGTCTGTTTCTTGCAGGCAAACGAAGAACAAGTAAGAAACTAAGATTGTAATCTGGATATTGTGAATATAAGAGGAAAGCTTTATTGATCAAGGTGGGGTTCTGTGACGCCTTTGTCTGGTCGTTGAACACAAACGAAGTACGCGAAGTTGCAGCTATGGTGAACTTTAATCTAAACAAAACCCAAAGTCTAAACAGTGCCCTAAGGGCTGTATATATGGAGGAAGAGGGGGGGGGGGATTTCGTGGCCCTTGGTGGAGGGATCCGAAATCAACCCTATCTCTTGTTTCCCCACACATACAGACTCTAAAAATAGCCTATACTTATGTATTTCGAAATTACATGGGCCTGGCCCAATAATAAGGTGACGCAACACCTAGAATAGCCTCGGGATGAAATTTATGAAGTGGCATCTTGTATATTTCGTCCGAGGCTTCATGCATCCATTATGGTGGCTTCAAAGTCCTGAAATCATCACTTGTAACTCCGTTCTTGTTCCCCTTGCGCATGCCATCATCTCCATGCTTGTTCTTGCTCCAATGTTCATCCTTCTCCAAGCTAGGCCCTTCATTTGTAAGCAAAACAAATGTATCCAATTTAGGCAGCATCATATTCTCATGAACATTAGAATCATTGCCAAGAAACGAAAGTACCTGATAATTTCATTGGCGTGCGCGAGCTCTAGTAATTGGTCCAGCATATGTAGCAGTAGGGGCTGTGGTTGTAACAATGGTATTGATGTCCTCATCACGCGCCAAGAGGCCCAGGAGCGCCCTGGTGGGTCCTGTCCTCCTCGGCTCACTGGTGTCCATCTTTTGGTATATAAGTCATTTTTACCTAGAAAAAACAAGGGGAGGACATTCGGGATGAAGTGTCGCCGCGTCGAGGCATAACTTGGGCAGGAGCACTTTTTCCCTCTGGCGGAGCGATTTCGCCGGGGGAACTTCCCTCCCGGAGGGGGAAATCATCGTCATCATCATCACCAACAACTCTCCCATCTTGGGGAGGGCTATCTTCATCAACATCTTCACAACACCAACCCCTCTCAAACCCTAGTTCATCTCTTGCGTTCAATCTTTGTATCAAAACTATAGATCGGTTCCCGTGGGTGACTAGTAGTGTTGATTACATCTTGTAGTCGATTACTATATGGCTTATTTGGTGGAAGATTATATGTTCAGATCCATTATGCTATTCAATACCCCTCTAATCTTGAGCATGGTTATCATTTGTGAGTAGTTACTTTCGTTCTTGAGGTCACGGGAGAAATCATGTTGCACCTAATCATGTGAACTTGATATGTGTTTGATATTTCGATGGTATGTATGTTGCCCATTCTCTTAGTGGTGTCATGTGAACGTCGACTACATGACACTTCACCATATTTGGGCCTAAGGGAATGCATTGTGGAGTAGTTATTAGATGGTGGGTTGCGAGAGTGACAGAAGCTTAAACCCCAGTTTCTACGCTATTCCGTAAGGGACCGATTGGATCCAAAAGTTTAATGCTATGGTTAGAATTTATTCTCAATACTTTTCTCGTAGTTGCGGATTCTTGTGAGAGGGTTAATCATAAGTAGGAGGTTTGTTCAAGTAAGAACAACACCTAAGCACCGGTCCACCCACATATCAAATTATCAAAGTACTGAACCCGAATTAAGCCAACATGATGGAAGTGACTATATGAAATTCGCGTGTACCCTCAAGAACACTCTGCTTATCATAAGAAACCACTTTGGCCTGTCCTTTTCCTCAAAAGGATTGGGCTACCTTGCTGCACTTTTGCTACTACTGTTGTTACTTGCTCGTTACAAATTATCTTGCTACCAAACTACTCTGCTACTTACAATTTTAGCACTTGCAGACATTACCTTGCCGAAGACCACTTGTCATTTCCTTCTGCTCCTTGTTGGGTTCGACACTCTTACTTATCGAAAATGGCTACAATTGATCCCATATACTTGTGGGTCATCAAGGAAATTTTCTAGCACCGTTGCTAGGGAGTGAAGCGCTCTTGGTAAGTGGAAATTGGTAAGGAAACATTATTACTATGTGCTGAAATTTATTGTCACTTGCTACTATGGAAAACAATCCTTTGAGGGGTTTGTTCGGGGTATATTCACCTCGATCGGAACCACAATTAGTTACCCCTCAACCTACCGCACCTACTAAAAAATATTGAATATGAAATTCCTTCCGGTATGTTAGAACAACTGCTAGCTAACCTTATGCAGGAGATGGAACTGAACATCCTGATAGGCACTTGATATATGTGGATGAAATTTGTGGATTATTTAAGCTTACAGGTTTGCCCGGAGATGAAGCTAAGAAGAAGGTTTTCCTTTTATCTTTGAAGGGAAAAGCATTGACATGGTATAGGCTATGCGATGATATTGGATCTTGGAACTGGAATCATTTGAAGTTGGAATTTCATCAGAAATTTTATCCTATGCATCTACTTCATCATGATCGAAATTATATATATATATATATATATATATATATATATAATTTTTGGCCTCGTGAAGGAGAAAGTATCGCTCTAGCTTGGGGGAGGCTTAAGTCAATGTTATATTCATGCCCCAATCATGAGCTCTCGAGAGAAATTATTATTCAGAATTTTTATGCTCAGCTTTCTCGTAATGATAAATCCATGCTCGATATTTCTTGTACTGGTTCTTTTATGAAGAAGACTATTGAATTCCAGTGGGATCTTTTAGAAAGAATTAAACGCAACTCTGAAGATTGGTAACTCGACGAAGGTAAAGAGTTAGGTATTGGACCTAAGTTTGATTGTGTTAAATATTTTATGAATACCGATGCGTTTCAAAAGTTTAGCACTAAATATGGACTTGACTCTGAGATAGTAGCTTCCTTTTGTGAATCTTTTTCTACTCATGTTGATCTCCCCAAGGAGAAGTGGTTTACATCCACCAATTAAAGAAGAAATTAAAGAACCGGTAAAAGCTAAAGAAGAGACTATCATTTACAATGTTGATCCAGTTGTTCCCACTGCTTATATTGAAAAACCACCTTTTCCTATTAGGATGAAGGAACATGCTAAAGCTTCAACTGTGGTTAACAAAAGTTATGTTAGAACATTCAAACCTTCTGAACAAATCAAAGTTGAACCTAGTGTTGCTATGGTTAAAGATCTCTTAGTTGATAATATTGATGGGCATGTTATTTACTTCTGTGATGAAGCTTCTAGAATTGCTAAATCTGAAGGAAAAGATAAACAAAGACCAGTTGTTGGCATGCCCGTTGTCTCAGTTAAGATAGGAGATCACTGTTATCATGGGTTATGTGACGTAGGTGCTAGTGTGAGTGCTATTCTCTTCTCCTTATATGAAGAAATTAGAGATGAAATAGCTGAGGGAGTCCTGGATTAGGGGGTATCCGGACAGCCGGACTGTGTATAACGTCCGGACTATTGAAGCGTGAAGATACAAGACTCAAGACTTCGGCCCGTGTCCAGATGGGACTCTCCTTTGCGTGGAAGGCAAGCTTGGCGATCCGGATATTATGTTTCCTTGTAACCGACTCCATGTAAACCCTAGCCCTCTCTGGTGTCTATATAAACCGGAGAGGTTGGTCCTTAGAAGGCCGATCACAACTACAATCATACCATCATAGGCTAGCTCTTAGGGTTTAGCCTCTATGATCTCGTGGTAGATCTACTCTTGTACAACCCATATCATCAATATTAATCAAGCATGAAGTAGGGTTTTACCTCCATCGAGAGGGCCCGAACCTGGGTAAACATCTGTGTCCCTTGCTTCCTGTTACCATCAGCCTTGACGCACAGATCGAGACCCCCTACCCGAGATCGCTAGTTTTGACACCGAGATTGGTGCTTTCATTGAGAGTTCCTCTGTGTCGTCGCTGCAAGGCTTGATGGCTCGTCTCGTCTTGAAGGACGACATTACTTTGGAGGGAGCTCTTGTTGTAGGCCAGACGCTCCGGCTCAGCGGCTTTATCATGGCCGCCCTGTCGGCGACAGCGCCGACGATGGCCTCTCGGGTCATCAATCATAACCTTCGTGTCAGTTCAGAACTTGCCGAACAGATGGATCCAATGGAGCTCTCCTCCCGTAATGAACTCTTGGATCGCATCGCCGCTCTAGGAGTCGCCACGAACTATGACCAGATTGGGCCTAAACCCGACCGAAGGGACATCAGATCCCCACCGGCCACCCATGAGATAGCGATTGTGGAGGAACCACACGCGGATCGTCCCCCAACTTTGAGGACGAATTATGTTCGGATCACCGAACTCCTTGAGCCGAAAATCTGCTCAGAGAACAACCTGACCCAAGTCCCGGACTTAGAATCGGGCATTGGGCCAAAGAAATTGGGTAGCACTCCGGATTCCAAGTTGTTAGGCTCGGAACCGCCCGTGCCCTTGGGTGTCGAATTTGGTAATGGTACCAAAAAGGACAAATCCTGGCGCCTATGCGTCGATTTCAAAGACCTCAACAAGGCTTGCCCCAAGGATCCCTTTCCCCTCCCTCGCATCGATCAAATCATCGATGCCATAGCTGGACACGACTCGTTGTGTTTTCTCGACGCATACTCTGGATACCATCAAATAAAGATGGTAGAGTCCGACCATGCTGCAACAGCTTTTATAATGCCATCTGGCCCTTTTTGCTTCAACACTATGCCCTTCGGGCTCAAGAACGCCGACGCAACCTATCAACGCATGATTCAAACATGCCTGGAAAAACAAATTGGCAAAACAGTGGAAGCATATGTGGACGACGTGGTCATAAAAACTAGACACGTCGAAACCCTAATAGATGACTGAGGCTCACATTCGATAACCTCCGGACATACGACATCAAGTTGAATCCAGAAAAATGCGTTTTCGGTGTCCCCTCGGGGAAGCTCCCGGGCTTCATTGTTTCCAATAGAGGAATAGAAGCGAATCCTGCAAAAATCCGAGCTCTGTCGCAGTTGGCCATACCAACAGACCTCAAGCACATCCAGAAGCTAGCTGGATGCGTGGCTGCTTTGAGCCGCTTTATATCCAGGCTAGGAGAAAAGGCATTGCCTCTTTACTGCCTCCTTCGGCGCACCGAACACTTTGTATGGATGGATGCAGCCGCGGCCGGACTCAATGAGATAAAGACCTTACTGGACAGTAATCCGGTCCTAACAGCACCAAACATCACCGAACCTATGCTACTATACATAGCTGCAACACATCAAGTGGTAAGCGCAGTGCTCGTCGTCGAACGAGAGGTGGACGGATACAAATTCCCGCTTCAAAAGCTGGTTTACTACGTATCCACGGTCCTCACCCCATGCAAATCCTGATACCCACACTATCAAAAAATAGCATACGCAGTTTTCATGGCATCCCGGAAGCTAAGACACTACTTTCAAGAGTGTTCGGTTACCGTCGCCTCCGAAGTACCACTCAACGACATAATTAATAACAGCGACGCTACGGGATGGATTGCTAAATGGGCTATCGAGCTCCTGCCGTTCGACATAATATACAAACCACGGCGAGCCATTAAGTCGCAAGTATTGGCCGACTTTGTCGCCGAATGGACAGAAGCCGAACTCCCTAAAGAGTATGGCGCGTACTCCAACTGGATCATGCACTTTGACGGCTCCAAAATGCTGGCCGGACTGGGAGCAGGGGTAGTCCTGACTTCTCCCACCGGGGACATGGTCCAGTACGTCCTACAAATATTATACACAGACTCCAACAATGCGGCCAAATATGAGGCCCTATTGCATGGTCTTCGGATGGCAGTCTCTATGGGCATACAACGCCTGGAAGTGCACGGGGATTCGAACCTCGCAATATCACAAATAAACGGATACTTTGATGCCAAGGATCGGAAAATGGTGGCCTATCATAATGTGTAAGTGCATCTAGTTCCCCTTAGTGATTTTGGTGTATTGAAGACTTATAGGTTAAGGGACTAATGTGTTTATGAGTGTACACAGGTCTATAAGTCTATGAGGAGTTTGATATTTACAGAGAAAGTCGACCCCTAAAAATTAATATCTTCGACTGAAGATTTTGGTATTCCTGAAGACTTTCATGAAGACTTTGAAAGTGAAGAAATTGGTGTGTCCGAGAAGACTTGATATTCATGCAAGCAATATGAAGCTTGAAGACTTTCGTTTTCATAGTTTTGTTTTTCTCTTTCTTGAGTCATAGGAAACACCGTACTGTTAAAGGGGGTCGAGGAAATACTAAGGAAAAATTTCCATGTGATGGTCAACTCAAAATCCTACACCTACCAATCCCTTCGAGTGAAGCCATTGGAAATCTCATACAGTTCAGTCAATTTCTTCACTGACAGAGACGAAGTTCTTCTGGTCGCTGAGGAATTCATTCTGACAGAGGAGTTAGGAATTCGCCAGTGCGGATTGCCTACACAGTGAGGAACATGATAGCCCTGAGGAATTTGAGAGTCAAATTTCCGACCGTTGCTGTGCTACGCGCCAGCAGTCCCAAAATATCTTATCCACCTAACGGTCATATCATTGAAGGGCATTTATGTCTTATCATGTCGGGCTTCTCCCTAGGCTATAAATAGCCGCCCCCTATAACCACTAGCTGGTTGGCTGCTCCGAGAGAAACTGACACTTGTCATTTGAGAGCAACCCATCCTCCGAGGACTTTGAGTGAAAATTATTGAGTGAGGAAAATCCAAACCCAAACACCCACAAACCCAAAGTGATTGAGCATCATTGAAGAGATTGATCCTGCGTGGATCTGACGCTTGTTACCTTTGAAGACTGTGCTTCTTCCAGACAGTTAGGCGTCATGGTCTAGAGCATCCAAGAGGAATTGTGGATCGCCGAGTGACCGAAGTCTGTGAAGGTTTGGAAATCGCCTGAAGACTTACCACGAGTGATTGGATGAGGTCTGTGTGACCTTAGTTCAAGGAGGATACGGTGAGGACTTGGTGTCCTGAGCTGCGTGCTCAGCGACTGGGTGTCCGGGACTGTGTGTCCTCGAGTTTAAATACTCAGCCGCTCCAACCAAACGTACAACTGAGATTGCAGTTGGAACTGGTCTACCAAATCATTGTCTTCACCAACCTTACTGGTTCTATTTCCTCAACTCTTTCATTTCCTCATTATTGTGTTGAGTGATTGTTCATATCTGTGTTTGAAGACTTTGACTGAAGGCTTCCTCAATTTCCTCAGTTCAATTTCTTCAGTCTGTTTGTCTTCATCTTGTGTTATCCTGTGTTTACGCTTTCTGTACTCTGTGTTTGTCTTCATTTCATCATGATGACCATGTGTGTATTCTGTCATGCTTACTTCTGAGTACTTATTCCGCTGCAAGTAGTTCTTCGCTAAGGAATTTCCTCACCAGCAAATTCCTCAGTGAAGAATTCATAAAAATTGCCTATTCACCCCCCTCTAGTTGATATAACGCACTTTCAATTGGTATCAGAGCAAGGTACTCCCTTGTTCTGTGTGATTTTGGTTTAACCACCTGGAGTTCTAGTTACGTCGACTGCAGGATTGAGGAACATTTCCTGCCCCATCTTTGACGGTCATGAGTATCCTCGGTGGAAGGCCATGATGAAGAAGCGACTCATGGCTATGGACAGCGAACTGTGGACCGTCACCGAGATCGGACTTACCGATCTATGCAAGATGGCTGAGGTTGATGACATTCGCAAGTACACACTACATAACCTCACAGCAAAGGATGTCATCTGCTCTAGTCTGTCCCGAAATCAGTTCAGGAACGTCATGCATCTCAATCACGCGAAGCTAATCTGGGACCGTCTCTCTGAGGTCTATGAAGGTCATCGGACTCTTCATGATCCTTGGTTTGAGGATTACAAGGAATCTCTCAATGTGATGACATTCGAACCAGAATCATCATTGTCTACTCCCTGCCTTATGGCAAACGGTGCTGAGGTAACCGAATCCTACCTATCCGAATCTAGTGATGATGAATCTGGAGATGAATTTGGACCTAGCTATGTCAAACTTGCTTCCCTTGCCCATAAACAACAAAGAGCCTCGGAAAAAGTTCACTACATGCTAAATAAGAGCGATGATACGTTGGGTGAAGAAATGGACCACACTAAAGACTTAACTAAATTTTTTCAAAGACTTCAGTCTAAGTTTGACAACCTTCAAAGTCATCATAAAACTCTCTTAACTGATCACGAGAAGCTTTCTTATGAATTTCTTCAAAGAAAGCAAGATCTTGAAAATCTAGGAGTGGATTATGAAGATCTTCAGAAGGAGCGTGATTCATTACTTGCTCAACAAATCAGCACCACTCAGGAAGAATTTGATCCTCCATGCTTAAAGTGCATTGAACGTGAATCTACTAATTCTTCACCATGTTCACATGCTTCAAATGTTACAAATTCTTCACCTGCCTCTGCTATCACTAATTCCTCATCTGAGGACATTGCTAGTATCACTGACGATGCAGGGCTGAAGGAATTTTACATGACAGGCATGTACAAAAGCCTCAAAGGGCATCAGACTCTTTGTGATGTGCTTAAAAAGCAAATCCTCAACAGAAACCCTAGGAAAGAGGGTATTGCCTTTGATAGGAAACTCAATGCTGATGGAACATATTGGAAGCCTGAGCAGTACCCCAAAACCTCATGGGTTGCTACAAAGGGACCTCCTGTTGATCCATCTAACTTATCTGGCTTTACATGTGAATCTCCTCATTCTTCTGATGAGTCATTTGACTCCAACTATAAACTGTTCAAAAATCAGAATGGTGAAGTATTTGCTAGATATGATGGCACTAACTGCAGGAACGGTTCCCCTATGAAGAAAATCTGGGTTCCCAAAAGTTATGTTGAAAGTCTTCAGGTGAATATCCTCATGACACCACCAGTGAAGAATAGGAACCCCAGATCAAACTCTTCATATGGACCAAATTCTTCATATGGATCCAAGTCCTCATACGGACCAAATTCCTCACATGGATCAAATTCCTCAAAAGAATCAAAATCCTCATATGGACATCATCGTGCTAACAACTCTGTTTCGCAGGGTAGAGCTAAGGGCTATGAATATGTGCATTATTCTTCAAATCATTATGTTCATAAGTCCTCGAAGAATTTCTCTGCTTACTCATATGCTTACCCTAACCCCTCTTATGTGAAACAAAATGGTTTGGCATCTTTGCCACCTTTCTCATATGGTGCTCGCAGAGTGATGAATTCTTTGCCACCCCTCCAGATGTGGGTGGTGAAGAAAAAGAACTAATCTCTTATGCAGGGTCAGGTCTCCAGACGTGCTTTAACGTCTGAAGAATTTGCTGGGGGCCTGACAAAATGCCTGAAAGGACACAGACGAATCATGATGAAATGAACTTTCATTTCACACGTCCTCACATTGCTTATCTGTGTTGTTGCTTGATGAAATTGAACTGATGATACTAATGTCATATTCTTCACTGATGAAGTATATGAGTTTGTAAGCTTCACTAATTCATCTGCAGGATGATCAACCCAAAGCAAACGAGTGGGTCCTCGATAGTGGATGTACAAATCACATGACTGGTGACAAGAATCTTTTGATGGATGCTCCCTTAACACTGTCACATCTGAAGCATATCATCTTCGCTGACAAAGGCAAAAGTCAGGTATTGGGTCTAGGTAAGGTTGTGATCTCTAAGGATCGACACATGGACAAAGTCATGCTTGTCGAGTCCTTAGGATACAACCTCATGTCTGGCTCAATGCTTTGTGATCTTGATATGGTTGTTGTCTTTGGCAAGTATCGTTGTGTTGTGATCATGGAAGCTTACAATTCCAAAGTCTTCGAAGGCTTTAGGAGAGGAGACTTGTACATTGTTGATTTCTTTACAGGACCACAACCTGCCGTGTGCTTACTTGCAAAAGCTTCAGAAGGCTGGCTATGGCATCAACGACTTGGTCACGCAGGCATGAGGAATTTGCACACGCTTGCGAAGAAGAAGCATGTCATTGGCATTGAGAATGTCAAATTCCTCAAGGATCACTTGTGCGGTGCCTGTGAAGCTGGAAAGATGACTAAAGCCAAGCATCCAGCGAAGACTATCATGACCACCACTCGACCATTTGAATTGCTTCACATGGATCTCTTCAGTCCTAATCATTATTCTGCTGTGACTAATGATGCATCTCTATATGCCTTTGTTATTGTTGACGATTACTCTCGTTACACATGGGTACACATTGTTACTTACAAACATGAAGTGCAGGAAGTCTTCAAACGATTTTCCTCAAGGGCTTCAACCAACTTTGGTGTGAAGATCAAGCACATCAGGAGTGACAATGGAATTGAGTTCAAGAATTCCGGTCTTAATGACTATCTTGATGATCTTGGTATTACTCATGAATTATCTGCTCCTTATACTCCTTAGCAAAATGGCGTCGTGGAGCACAAGAACAGAACTCTTGTTGAGATGGCTCGCACTATTCTTGATGAATACAAAACGCCTCATCATTTTTGGATTGATGCAATTGATACCGCGTGCCACATCATCAACAGAGTATATCTTCACAAATTCTTCAAGAAGACTGCCTATGAACTCCTCACTGACAAGAAACCCAATGTGAGTTATTTCAAAGTCTTCGGTGCTAAATGTTGGATTAGAGATCCTCATCACAATGCTAAATTTGCACCGAAAGCACATGAAGGTTTTATGCTTGGTTACGGAAAGGACTCGCACACCTACAGAGTCTTCAACATCGATCTTCACAAGATTGTTGAAATTGTAGATGTGCGGTTCGATGAAACTAATGGCTCGCAAAGAGAGCACCTACCTTCTGGATAGATGAACCAGCACCTGAAGATTCTATCAAGTTCAAGGCTACTGAGGATGTCATTCCTACTGAAGAATCTACTGAAGAATTCATTCCAGAACGCGAAGATCGTCGAGATGATGTACCTGAGGAAAATGCTGAAGAAAATGGTGCTGAAGAAAATGCTGATCAAATTCCTCGACGACAACCAGCTCATCCTCGCATTGCAAAAGAAGTGCAAGTTGAAAAGATCATTGATGACATTGAAGCACTAGGTCCTCTCACACGCTCAAAAGCTTCGCATTTATCTAAATTTTGTGGGCACTATGCTTTTGTCTCTATCACAGAGCCCACTAAGGTAGATGAAGCATTTCTGGAGCCTGAGTGGATTCAGGCCATGCAAGAAGAATTACATCAGTTCGAGCTCAACAATGTCTGGGAACTGGTCAAACGTCCAGATCCTCGCAAGCATAATATCATTGGCACAAAGTGGATCTACCGCAACAAGAAAGATGAAAATGGCCTTATGGTGAGGAATAAGGCACGACTTGTAGCTCAAGGCTACACAGAGGTTGAAGGAATTGATTTCAATGAAACTTTTGCACCTGTTGCTAGACTTGAGGCTATTCGCATATTACTTGCTTATGATAACCATCATAATATCACTTTATATCAAATGGATGTGAAAAGTGCATTCCTCAATGGTAAGCTTGAGGAAGAAGTATATGTTGCTCAACCCCCAGGTTTTGAAGATCCAAAGAATCCTGACAAAGTCTTCAGACTCAACAAGGCCCTCTATGGCCTCAAGCAAGCCCCTCGGACGTGGTATGATACTTTGAAGGAATTCTTCGTGAAGAATGGCTTCACGCCTGGTTCACTCGACCCTACTCTCTTTACTAAATCTTATGATGGTGAACTATTTGTGTGTCAAATATACGTTGATGGTATTCTCTTTGGCCGTACTGACCAACGTTATAGTGATGAATTTGCCTATATGATGAGTGAAGAATATCAAATTTCTTTGATGGGAGAGTTGAAATTCTTCTTAGGTCTTCAAATTCGTCAACAGCACAATGGCATATTCATATATCAAGAGAAATACCTCAAGGATGTTTTGAGGAAATTCGGCATGCAAGATTGCAAAGGAGTCAAAATTCCTATGCC
Organism: Triticum aestivum; assembly: GCF_018294505.1. Classification (NCBI taxonomy): domain Eukaryota; kingdom Viridiplantae; phylum Streptophyta; class Magnoliopsida; order Poales; family Poaceae; genus Triticum; species Triticum aestivum. The sequence continues at coordinate 252,968,348 of NC_057795.1, forward strand.
CACAAATGGCCATCTATGCACTGATGAAAATTATATTGACTTTGATCACAAGGTATACCGCTCCATGATTGGTTCTTTATTGTATTTATGTGCATCTAGGCCAGATATAATGCTTAGTGTTTGCATGTGTGCCCGATTTCAAGCTTCACCGAAGGAATCACACCATAAGGCTGTGAAGCATATTCTTCGATATCTAGCTCACACACCAACACTAGGACTATGGTACCCCAAGGGCTCTACCTTTGATCTCATTGGATATTCTGACTCTGACTATGCTGGCGATCGTGTGGACCGCAAGTCAACATCTGGTACTTGTCATTTCCTTGGACGATCTTTGGTCTGTTGGTCCTCGAAGAAACAGAACTGCGTATCACTATCTACTGCTGAAGCTGAGTACATTGCTGCTGGTTCTTGCTGTGCTCAATTGCTATGGATGAAGCAAACTCTCAAGGACTACGGCATCAACATGAAGAATGTGCCTCTCTACTGTGACAATGAGAGTGCCATCAAGATTGCTCACAACCCAGTTCAGCACTCGAAGACAAAGCACATTCAGATTCGTCATCATTTTCTTCGTGATCATGTGTTGAAGGGCGACATTTCTATTGAGCATGTGAAGACTGAAGAACAGCTAGCCGATATCTTCACAAAGCCCTTGGATGAGAAGAAATTTAGCAAGTTGCGGTGTGAGCTAAATATCTTAGAGTCTTCGAATGTTCTTTGAAAAGGACACACATCCTAACACTTATGCAAAATTGATGACTTAGATGTGCAACACATGAAGAAATGTTTATCTTCAATCAATGAAGAATAACACTCTAAGTGTGAAGAAATTAATGAAGTTTGATTCTCAGAACCCTACGACAATTGTACGCGGTGTCTGAAATCATCATTCTTATATGGCGGGTCACGCCACCACCAAAGTTGAAAATCTTCAATTTGAGTTTTTCCTCAGTTTTGAAATTCTTCAGTTTTTCAAATTCTTCAACTTTGCAAAATCTTCACTATTTCCGTCGTTTTTCTTCATTGGCTATATATATATATATATATATACATATATATATATATGGGTTTATGTCCTCTACAACATTCACTTATGGCTATTTCTTCAAGTTGCATTTTCTGCTAAGTGAATGTGATTGGGCCCTTCCCCCTCTATGCTATACTCAACCCAATCTATTCCCAAATTCTTCATGTGCGTTCTATTTGAAACTCGTTCAAAATCTTCACTGTGTCCTGTCAGCTGAAGAAATTGAGAACGGAACTTTAAAACTAATCTTATCCAAATTTTCGATTTTGCCGCTCAAACCGTCCCGTATCCCACGATAGACTTATCTATTCACCCACGATCTAACACGATCTCCACTTTTTAGTACGTGGGTGACACATGTCAAGCGAATGAGAAGGGCCAGGGGCATGTTCGTCCTAAATCTTCAGGCGAACAGTTTTTCACTGCGACTATAAATACCCGCTCACCCTTCCTCATTTCCTTTACTCCGCTCGACCGCTCTCTCTTGCTCGAGCTTCTCAAACCCTAGCGCCGCCGCTACTCCATCGTTGCCGGTGAGGAAGAGCTTCACTGCCTCGATCTCGTCACTGTCGTACTCGCGCCGACCGTGGAAATCATCACTCCGCCGCCGCCGTAGCTGTCTTCCTCCGCCAAGTTAGGGCGTGGAAGATCTGAACTGATGAGCTTCAAATCTACACTTCTCAGTTTGTCGTGTTCTTCTTCAAGGGTAATTAAAAGTTACTTTTACTGCCCTCTTTGATTCAAATTTTCTCCACAAAATCTTCAAAGGTGTTTTATTCTTCAAATCCTCACACACAAATCACCTCACAAGTCATCTGTTCTTGATTCGTTTCCCTAAGCATAATTTTTCTTCAAGATTCCTCAATTGTGTGGATCGTCGATCTATACAACTCTGGAACATAAGACAAAGTATGCTTAGTGAAATTCAAGACTCATCTGGTCAAATTCCTCAAACTTGTTCATTTTGAAAACCTTCTGAGAACGCACATGACCTCTTCAAATTCCTCGCAACTATACTCTGTTCACAGGTACACATGTCCGCTGCTGAATCACTAGGTTCTCATCAACTTAACTCATTTGCAGCGTTCCTCGAAGAAAAGTTGCATACTTCTTCAGAGAATTCGATTGTTCAAATTCCTCAACTGAAGAAAATGGCAGAAGGTAAGAAACCACAGAAAGGAGGAAAGAAGCCTGAGGTCATGACTGCTTTTGAGATCCCTGATGACATTTATAAGGATTACTGTACACCTGATGAGGCCAAGTTCGGAAAGGAGAACAAAAATCAGCGCAAGGTGCGCATACAGAGGATTGAAAGGAGATGGACAAGAGAATGGAGGGAGTACAGATATGTAACTCCAAAGTATATGAAGAAATTCGCTCTAAATCCTCCATGCCCAAGAGCTCCATTGGCACCTGGTCAAGAAGTTGATCCCACCAGCATCAAGCGTGGTGAGGATTTTCCTGAAGAATGGGCCAAACGCCAAGCCAAGTTGGCTAGACAAGCCAAAGAAGCAGTGAGGAAATTTAATGAAGACACTGCTGCTGCTGCTGCCACAAAGGCCTCTGACAAGCCTAGAAAATCAATGGCAAAGAAGCCTGCTCACAAGCCAAGTGCTTCATCAACTGTGCCCTCACGACCAAGCTCCTCAGCAATGCCCTCACAGCCAATTTCTTCAAAGCCCTCATGGCCAATTCCTCATGCTGCTCCTGCTCCTCCAAAGTCCTTAGTTGCTCCGGCAAAGTCCTCAACACCTATACATTTGGCCACATGCCAAAGGACTGCAGGCATCTCTATTGACTCTGGTGTCTCAGCGAGTTCCTCAGCTGCACCAAAGTCTTCATCAGGCCCCACTCTGCTGAAGACCAAGGCCACTGCTGGACGAGGTCCTCGTCCTAGTCCGAAGAAGAAACAAGTTGCCTTCCATGTGCCATCTGACGATGAAGCTGATGATGATGAACTTGCAGAAATCATCAAAGACAGGCAAGAAAGGGCCGCTAGAGCCAAATGCACAAATGTGCCATTGCTTTTGGATCCAAAGGTGATCCTCGACTACATTGATCTCTGGCACAAGGACCCAAACACTCCTATGCCTTATTTTCATTTGACTCCTGGCCAAAGTCACGTGCTGACCCATTTCATCAATGAAGAAAAATGGAAATTTGAGAAGGCCAGGCAAATCAAGAAGGCTCAGTTCAGGAAAGAGAAGTTCCCGAGGAACAACGTTGTCAAAATGACAACTGATGAACTCCTCAAGATCCAGTCTGAAATCAAAGCCCTCAGCGATAATTTCAATTCTTATTATGCTGATTGGCAAGGAGCCAAAGTCAGGTTCACTAAACTGACTGAGAAGTTCACCAATGTTGCCGCCCCATCGCAACAAGAAATTCCTCAAGCTGAAGCCTCTGTTCAGCAAACTGAAGAACATGCCAGCACTGCTGATGATTTTCAGCCTGCTGAAGAACATGCTAGTTCCAGGGCTGATGACTCCATTCCAGCCGCTGAAGAAACTGCCAAGGCATCCACTAGTGGTGCGCCTGAAGAAAATGAAGAAGTCAGGGCAACTGCATCAGTTGCGCCTGAGGAAATTCAAACAAATTCCTCAGCTCCTCCTGCGCCTACCCCAACTCCTACCCTTCCATCTGCATCAGATGTGAGGAAAACCAAGGCTGCAGAGAAAGCTGAAGTGAAGAAAAGGAAAGCATCATCTGCTTCAGATTCTTCAGCTCCGAAGAAAATGAAGACTATGACCAGCTCACTTGAGAATCCAATTGATGCTGTTCCGATTTCCACCATGCCATCAAAGGTGCTTGTTCCTTATGGTGAAGAATATGTGATCCCTAGCGGATCTGATGAAGAAAATCATTCTGCTGCTTCGTCGGAGCAGATTGATGAAGAAATTGAAGTGGATGCGATCCCTTCAACACCCGTTGCTTCCTCGCCCATGCCTCAGTTCACAGCTGAAGAGGCTGGCGTTGAAGAAATTGAAGATGAAGACGTGGATATTGGATGCACCACGCCTGTGATGAATGATGACTTTTGGGAAAGTCAGCATCCCAATTCTCCACACTTCACCCCACTACAACAAATACCTCACTCCCCTGCACCAACCGTTCAAATAAGCTCTGAAGAAACTCATCCCACCTCATCTGTGCATGAAGAAATTCAAGCCATTAGTGCTGAAGAAACTGTTGCTGCTGATACCTTGAACATGCAGACTGCCACTAAAGAGGAACTAGAAATTCCTCAGCCCGAAGAATCGGAGATTGTGATTCCTGAGGTTGTGATGCAACTCACAGACACTCCTGTGCCCAAGCCAAAGGATCCATTCTCAAAGAAGCAAAAGTTCAATGCTGCTGATTTCTTCAACGAGCATGTGTTCTTCACCGACTATAATCCCTATGATTCTGCTCGCATAAGGAAGAGGCGTTTTGGACTGCTAGTCAAGCAAATTTCTATTCCTCTGTGCTATTCGATAAAGACAAAGTCTTCGATCATGCACACATCCCTCACGTGGACATGGAATCTCTGCCGTGCTTCGAGCCAGTCCTCAGTGTTCTTCACGATGCTGGATTACTGAATTTCTGCACTGACATCTGTGATTGGAATGAAGAACTCATTCTTCAATTCTATGCGACGCTGCACATCACAGGAAATTCTGAAGATGTGAACACTTGGGTGCTGGACTGGATGTCAGAAAATACTCACTACAAGGCACCAGCAACTAAATTGCTTCGTTCCCTCCCACTCAGTCCTCCCCTTGATGGTGCACGTTGCATCTACAATGAACCTGAGCTTACAGATCATTACATGCAAGTGCTGATGAAGCCTTTGAAGCCAGGATAGGCCCCACGAACCAAATTCCTCGTCAAGGAATTACTATATGTGCCTCGAACTGTCTATCGCATTCTGACGAAGACAATGCATCCTATCAAAGGCCACGACTCAAATGATGAAGAAGTCGTTGGCATCATGAAGAATATGCTTTGCAATATCATTCATGGCGTTCCCGTCAACTTCCATGATTTCTTCATGAGGACTCTGGCAAATATTGCTATGTCACCATTTGAGCTGAAGCCTTATGCGCCATGCATTATGAAATTCATCAGGACAAGGTCTTCACTCAACTACAAGGCTGATACTCTGAACCATGGCAGCTACTTGCCTCCAATTGAAGTCCTCAAACGGACATTTTCCTTAGCTGATGACAAAGGCAAGGCAACTGCTGTGATAGATGAAGGTATTCATCCATTGGATGGTCAATTTCGCAAGGCTGCATCCTACTCCACCAGTGATGACTCTGCCACACATGATTCTGCCGCCAACACCTCTGCCAAGAAAATTCCTCAAGCCATAGCACCCAGGGTGATGACTAATCGTGAGTTACTCCTCAGTCTTCATCAGAAAGTTGATCGCAATCATAAATGGGTCAAGCGTCAGTTTAGTTCCATTCTTTACAACATGACCTCAACCCACAATGCTGTGAAGAAAAACCTATACTACCTCAATGAAACCTTCAACCGTACCTGGGCTGTTCTATCTCATATCTACAGCGTAGAAGATCTGAAGAGCATGGGTCTCAAGGAAGAATTTGACTGGTCTGCACCTCCACTGAAGAAATTCAAGAAGGTCAAGGTTCCTTCCTTGGTGGCCAGCTCCTATTCTTCATCGCGCGCCACTGATGAAAATGAAGACTTGGACAACACTGTGGCAGGCCCTACTACGACAACCGACCTCGACAACGCTGGCGCTCCTCCATCAACTTGATATTCTTCAGGGGAGTTAGTCCTCAGTTTCGATCCTTTTGGTCATTCGATGACAAAGGGGGAGAAATCTGAGTTAGTCTTCAAGCGGGTCTATTATATGGGCGTTTTTTTGATAAGTTACAACTCTCGCTCTTCTGAAACTTTTATTGGACCGAGTTGTAATCTTAAACCCGATGGTGCTCTGATACTTTTGATGCACTGTGCTCTGATTCTGCATGCTTGTTCCTCGTTAATATTATTGCTCGCATGCTGAATCTCTTCAGGCACCATATTTCATCATGCATTTCAAATTCTTCATATTATATGTCAAATGCATGTATGAATTACAAGATATAGGGGGAGATCTCCATGATTCAACTCTTCAAGTGTGCATTGCTTCAAAAGCAAATTCCTCACTATGCACATATTCAGGGGAGTTCTTCTATATCTTGCAATCAAATTACTCAACATCAGTACTTACATTTCATATGTTTATCCCCGTTGAAAACTTAACCTATATTGTCATCAATCACCAAAAAGGGGGAGATTGTAAGTGCATCTAGTGCCCCTTAGTGATTTTGGTGTATTGAAGACTTATAGGTTAAGGGACTAATGTGTTTATGAGTGTACACAGGTCTATAAGTCTATGAGGAGTTTGATATTTACAGAGAAAGTCGACCCCTAAAAATGAATATCTTCGACTAAAGATTTTGGTATTCCTGAAGACTTTCATGATGACTTTGAAAGTGAAGAAATTGGTGTGTCCGAGAAGACTTGATATTCATGCAAGGAATATGAAGCTTGAAGACTTTTGTTTTGATAGTTTTGTTTTTCTCTTTCTTGAGTCATAGGAAACACAGTACTGTTAAAGGGGGTCGAGGAAATACTAAGGAAAAATTTCCATGTGATGCTCAACTCAAAATCCTACACCTACCAATCCCTTCGAGTGAAGCCATTGGAAATCTCATACAGTTCAGTCAATTTCTTCAGTGATAGAGACGAAGTTCTTTTGGTCGCTGAGGAATTTGTTTTGACTGAGGAGTTAGGAATTCGCCAGTGCGGATTGCCTACACAGTGAGGAACATGATAGCCCTGAGGAATTTGAGAGTCAAATTTCTGACCGTTGCTGTGCTACGCGCCAGCAGTCCCAAAATATCTTATCCACCTAACGACCATATCATTGAAAGGCATTTATGTCTTATCTTGTCGGGCTGCTCCCTAGGCTATAAATAGCCGCCCCCTACAACCACTAGTTGGTTGGCTGCTCCGAGAGAAACTGACACTTGTCATTTGAGAGCTACCCATCCTCCGAGGACTTTGAGCGAAAATCATCGAGTGAGGAAAATCCAAACCCAAACAACCACAAACCCAAAGTGATTGAGCATCACTGAAGAGATTGATCCTGCGTGGATCCGACGCTTGTTACCTTTGAAGACTGTGCTTCTTCCAGACGGTTAGGCGTCATGGTCTAGAGCATCCAAGAGGAATTGTGGATCGCCGAGTGACCGAAGTCTGTGAAGGTTTGAAAGTCGCCTGAATACTTACCATGAGTGATTGGACGAGGTCTGTGTGACCTTAGTTCAAGGAGAATATGGTGAGGACTTGGTGTCCTGAGCTGTGTGCTCAGCAACTGGGTGTCCGGGACTGTGTGTCCTTGAGTTTAAATACTCAGCCGCTCCAACCAGACGTACAACTGAGACAGCAGTTGGAACTGGTCTACCAAATCATTGTCTTCACCAACCTTACTGGTTCTATTTCCCCAACTCTTTCATTTCCTCATTATTGTGTTGAGTGATTGTTCATATCTGTGTTTGAAGACTTTGACTGAAGACTTTCTCAATTTCCTCAGTTCAATTTCTTCAGTCTGTTTGTCTTCATCTTGTGTTATCCTGTGTTTACGCTTTCTGTACTCTGTGTTTGTCTTCATTTCATCATGATGACCATGTGTGTATTCTGTCATGCTTACTTCTGAGTACTTATTCCGCTGCAAGTAGTTCTTCACTAAGGAATTTCCTCACCGGCAAATTCCTCAGTGAAGAATTCATAAAAATCGCCTATTCACCCCCCTCTAGTCGATATAACGCACTTTCATAATGCCGTCCTCAAAATGTCAGCTCGGTTCGAGGGGCTCGAATTCCACCATGTTGCTTGAGAAAACAATCAAGCGGCGGGTGTCCTCGCCCGCATCGGCGCCAAACACGACCCTGTCCCACCTAATATATTCCTGGAAAGGCTATTCAAGCCATCCGTAGTATGGGAAGGGGAGTCCGGCAATACCATCACGGATTCGAATACACCCCCAGACTCCGAACCATCCGACACAATCGGAGGCTCTGCCACCGAAATAACACCGTCGACCCACGAAATCATGGCCATAGTCGCCCCGTGGACCGAGCCTTTCGTGGCCTACCTAAATAGGCAGGAGCTCCCCGAAGACCAAAATGAAGCACGCTGCATAGTCCGGTGTTCTAAAGCTTACAAAGTCCATGAAGGGGAACTCTACAAGAAAAGCGCGACTGGAGTGCTCCAAAGGTGCATCTCCGAAGAGGAAGGGCGGCAACTCCTGGCTGAAATCCATGTCGGACTCGGCGGACACCACGCCGCAGCTCGAGCGCTAGTCAGCAAAGCCTTCCGTACAGGCTTCTATTGGCCGACGGCCCGAGCAGACGCACAAGACCTTGTCCAACATTGTGTCGGCTGCCAGCTCTTCGCCAATCAGAGTCATATGCCCCCTACCGCTCTCCAAACATTCCCAATAAATTGGCCCTTCATGGTCTGGGGGCTGGATATGGTTGGACCCCTTAAAGGGGGAAGCCATAAGAAAAAAAATACCTATTGGTTATGGTGGACAAATTCACCAAATGGATCGAAGCCAAACCAGTTAAAACGGCCGAATCTGGACCAGTAATAGACTTCATATCCGGGGTTGTACACCGGTACGGTGTCCCCCATAGCATTATCACTGATAATGGCTCAAATTTCACATCCGACGAAGTGAAAACTTGGTGCGGCAAAATGGGCATTAAGCTCGACTACGCTTCCGTCTACCACCCCCAAACAAACAGCCAGGTCGAATGGGCAAATGGTCTCATCATGAGCGGCATAAAACCCAGATTAGTGCGATCTTTAACAGAATCGGATACGCACTGGGTAGAGGAGCTCGACTCCGTACTCTGGGGGCTGCGGACCACACCGAATCGAACCACCGGATACACACCATTTTTATGGTGTACAGTGCAGAAGCAGTACTACCCTGTGACATAATACATGATTCGCCACGCGTACGCATGTACGAAGAGAAAGAAGCCGAGCTCGATCGGCATGATAACTTGGATGCCCTGGAGGAGGAGCGTGATGTCGCAAAAGCCCATTCCGCATTCTATCAGCAGCAGGCTCGACGATATCAAAGCAGAGAAGTGCGGGCCAAAACTTACAATATTGGCGAACTAGTTCTACGCCTACCGGAGAAGAAGAAGGACAAAGTCAAACCCAAATGGGAAGGTCCCTTCGTCATTGACAAAGTTCTCACCAGAGGAGCGTACCGTATACGTAATGCATCCGATAACACACTCGAGCCGAACCCATGGAACGCGGCCAGACTCCAGAGATTCTACGCCTAACGCTGAACTTAGTGTTCGTCTCCTTACCCCTCCTTTTTAATTATGCTCCACCCCTTTTCTCTCCTTTCTCGACCCTTTTTCTCTTCACACAAAGTATTTAATACAGTGCGGACTCCCGGACCATTCCGGTCGTACTATGTGCGTGAACTATACCTGGGGGCTTCCTATTCGGAAGCTAGACATAATTACTTTAAATGGCTTTTTGCCCATCGCATATGCGTTATTTTTCCATATGTGCCTTTTCTTCACCATTATATGCATCAATATGACTTAAGATGTGGCCAAGCTGGGTTGCCTGGCTCTTGTGTTTATGCCCTATGTTCCCGTTAATTCAGCTAGGGCATAAGGGGAGCACCTCTGCGATTGTTACTGCCGATTAAGCCGGATGTGTACCTCAGGCTGGGTGAAGCCGAAAGCTAAATTCCTTAAGAGAATATTCGATCGGTGAACAAAGGATGTATTCGTTGGTTGCAACAAAAAACCCCAGAAGCTTTGTATCCTGCGCCATCGTTCGCAGTCCGGACATGTGCATCGACACATGCATTCCCAGGGAAAGGAACCCCTAACAGAACTATTCTCCCTGGAAGATGTTTCTTGCCATCCATGGAATATAACATGACTAGTTGGGTACTTGTCTGTTCAAGCACTTATGACCCCTACGCCTGGTCTCCACGCATACCCCGGTTCTTGTATAACCGAGCGGGTATTCAGACACACCCCGGACTATAGGGTCCGAGGGCTGAAGCGAAAAGGTCCGCCATGACAAATGATTTCAATCCGTCTAGGGGCTACTCATGCCAAATTAAAATTACACAGTCACTGAGACTGATTGTATTCCTCCTCTATACCATTTAACAGGCTATCTAGCCTACAATCTTGTTGAGAATACTTAGCAGCTAACGCTACATGGTCGTATACCAGGCTAACGGGAATTTCTTGCCCATCGGGCCGCGCCGGTCCTACTTCGGCCGTATGGTTCGGGTCCAGCTTGGTGTAGCGCGTCTTCACCATTGCCCAGGCTTCTCTTGCTCCTTGCCGGCATGCTGATATCTTCCACAGACGGAAGCGCCGCTGGGCTCCTTTAAGCAGGTTCGCAAGCTCCCCCATGCCATTCGGCAGGAGGCTTAATGGCCACAAGGCCTGAGCAATGCCGTGCATGACCTGCTGAGCACGCTCGTGCAGCTGCGCAAGTTCTTGCAGCAAATCACCTACAGATGAGGGAATCTCCTCTTCAGGGCGACCCGTTAACATTCCTGCAAGCAAAAATCTTTTCAATAAACTTCCTCGCCGAACTATCAAACAGTTCGCTTGAGCTCTTACCATAAATGTCGCGTAGAAGCTTTTTGTTCTCCTTCATGGAGTCCGCCAGTTGAGCACGGGCGTCCTTTAATTCCACGTCCAGACGAATATTGGCATCGTGAAGCTTGTTCTTCTCTCGCGTCACCTGCGTAAGGATGCGCTCGCCAGCCTTTAGCTACCATTGGAGATGCGACTCGTCACCCACTACGCCCTCCGGATTCACCCCGGGATTGTCTGCGGAATTTACTGTTAGACTAACCGCACCAGCCATTTATTAACTGGTACATCTGCGTATAGTGGAGACAAATATTACCAGAGGGGGCCTTTCAGGATCCCTCTAACTTGGCTACCGCGTTAGACAGCTGGGCCTTGCATGCCTCCAGCTCCCGCGCCAATTGTTCATTCTTATCCACAAGGACCTGTGGATATATTGATCCTTCAAACAGTTGTCCCAACTATTCTAAGTCTCAGGGGCTACTACTATGCATACTTATCAAAATTTCTTACCCGTATGTCTTTGGTATACTGGTTTGTTGCTTGGGCAAGCCCGCCTTGAGCAGCTCGGACATATGCGTCCGCCAAATTGAAGGCATTAAAAGCCTCTTTCGGAAAAGATGTTGTTCCGAAGCACGGCCCTCCGGCGCCGGTGATTCATGGCGCTCTCCACTTCGGAGTTCGTGGCCGAACACAAATCCGCATCCTCCGTCAGGGGGCTATGCGGTAATGGCCCCGTGCCCGCCTCCGCCCCCGAAGCCGGTTCTGGAACCCGGCTGGTGGAGGCGCGATTGGTGGGGTCCCTGGATATAGTCCGATTATTCCTCTTCCCGCCAGACACAAAGAGCGCTATCATATTTCAAATTCTATAAATTACAGGACAGGTCATTACTTTACCTCTGTAGTGGTATGTCAACCCTCACCGCCTTCCTCTTGAGCCTGCCCGATTCGGACGCCCGTGGTTGACGAGTCCCTAGGGGCTCGGCCCCCCGCTTCGGCTGTCGTTTCTGCAAATAGAACGACGCCTCAAGGGTAAATTATAGTTCCTGGGGGGAGTCCTCTTTAGAGGATAGGGTTTTTAGCTCGGCTTACACGCGACGCGGGGAGCAGTCTAGGGTAGTCGACCGTAATGGCAAGCATCCCAGCTCGCCTGATAAAATACCCCGTTGACAAGCTCCACAGTAATATCCGGATCTACTTTGAGTCCCGGATCTAGGGCCCTTCCAGGGTCCTTTGGTTGCGGGGAGGGGCTGAAGATTCCTTCTACGGCCCTCCTCAGTTCCTGCTTAGAAGCATTAATGCACGTAATCTTAGTAGAAGAACGCTAGAGCAAGTGAAGCAGGGAAAAGAATGGCAACTTACCCACTCTGGTGGGTTGTACATGGAGAATCCTTCCCGCGTTTTTATGCGAAGGAATTCCTCCTCTTCCCCTTTGTACAGATCAGAAAATATCCTTGCCAAAGCGGCAACGGAGTCCGGACCCTTACGGTCGTAGTGGGTGGCGTCGTCTTCCTCGTTGAAATGCCACATGGGCTTCCCCCGATATTGGAGCGGTTGCACTCCCCGCTTTATGCATATCGCCATGACCTCGACTATCATCAGTCCGGATTTGGCCAGCGACTTTATCCCGTTCATCAGGAGGTATATTTCCCTTGTGTCCTCTTCTTGAGGGCCCCGGGGGCGCCAGCTTAAGCGTGCCCTCGGCGGGGCATTGCTGAACTTGGGCAGACCCATCCGGACTGGATCCGGAAGGGGAACGTTGTTTATATAGAACCACTCTGAAGGCCAGTTTTCTGGTGCCTTCTCAGGAGTGCCGGACAGATATCCGGTCTCGGTAATGCGCCATACTTTGGCCCCGCCCACTTGATATAGGGACTCTCCCTGGGTGCGGGGGACAAGGCAGAACAACTTCCTCCATAATCTGAAGTGTGGTTTGCAGCCTAAAAACAGCTCACAAAGTGCGACATACCCAGCTATGTGCAGAATGGAGGCTGGGGTAAGATTGTGTAACTGGAGGCCGTAGAACTCCAGGAGCCCGCGAAGAAATGGGTGGATAGGAAACCCGATGCCACTCAGCAGATGCGAGATGAGGCGTATCCGCTCCGCCGGAGACGGGTTAGGAGAGCCCTCAGCTTGTTCCCCTCCGTCGTAAGCGGCTATTCCAGCTCCAACGGGGACCATGAACGCCGGTGGGAGAAACCCTTGGGTTTGTAACTTCACCAAACGGCTGTGAGGAACTAAGGACTCTCCCCAATCCCCCGACTTAGAGCGAGGAGGGCAAGCAGAAGAGTTGCGACGACCGGCCATGTTGGAGTGGCTTTTCGCGGAGCGCTCTAGGATGCTAGCTCAAGGGAGGAGAGTGAGGTTTGGATCTGAGAATCCCTGTCCCTTCAAATAGACGGTTGGCCCGGAGGATCGAGGGTGGCAAATGCAAAAATACCTCGACTCCTCACATTCGCTCAACACGTGGAGATGGTCATTACTGAGGCGCTGAAGCCGAGGAGCACAACATTGATTGGAGGACGGACACTATTCGTTGTAACAGGTACTTTGGAGTATTCGGAGGAGGAACCCGCCTTGCAATGCCGGAGATAATACTGCGCGTCGGACTCATCGTCATTGAAGCCTGGTTCAGGGGCTATCGAGGGAGTCCTGGATTAGTGGGTATCCGGACAGCCGGACTGTGTATAACGTCCGGACTATTGAAGCGTGAAGATACAAGACTCAAGACTTCGGCCCGTGTCCGGATGGGACTCTCCTTTGCATGGAAGGCAAGCTTGGCGATCCGGATATTATGTTTCCTTCCTTGTAACCGACTCCATGTAAACCCTATCCCTCTCCGGTGTCTATATAAACCGGAGAGGTTGGTCCTTAGAAGGCCGATCACAACTACAACCGTACCATAATAGGCTAGCTCTTAGGGTTTAGCCTCGATGATCTTGTGGTAGATCTACTCTTGTAAAACCCATATCATCAATATTAATCAAGCAGGAAGTAGGGTTTTACCTCCATCAAGAGGGCCCGAACCTGGGTAAACATTTGTGTCCCTTGCTTCCTGTTACCATCAGCCTTGATGCACAGATCGCGACCCCCTACCCGAGATCCGCCGGTTTTGACACCGACAATAGCACCTGCTGAAATAGAAGACATAGATGTACTATTAAACTTGCTAATAGAGATACTATATCACCAATTGGGATTCTTAGAGATGTTGAAGTCTTGTGTGGGAAGATAAAACACCCTACTGATTTTCTTGTTCCACAAGATGAATTTTATCCCATTATATTTGGTAGACCTTTCTTGAACACCGTCAATGCTAAAATAGACTGTAAGAAACAAACTGTCAGTGTTAGCTTTAGTGATGAATCTCATGAGTTCAATTTTTCAAAGTTTAGTAAACAACCTCATAAGAAAGATTTGCCTAGTAAGGTTGAAATTATTGGTCTTGCTTCTATTGCTGCGCCTCCTACTGATCCTTTGGAACAATATTTGCTAGACCAAGAAAATGATTTGCATATGCGTGAGAGAAATAAAATAGATATAATCTTTTTCGAACAACAACCTCTGCTTAAACACAATTTGCCTATTGAACTCTAGGAGGTCCTCCTCCACCTAAAGATGATCCTGTGTTTGAATTAAAAAAATCACCAGACACTCTGAAATATGCCTATCTTGATGAAAAGAAAATATATCCTATTATTATCAGCACTAACCTTTAAGAACATGAAGAAGAAAGATTATTAAAAGTTCTAAGGAAGAACATGGATGCTTTTGGATATTCTCTTGATGATCTTGAAGGCATTAGTCCCACTCTATGTCAGAACAAGATTAATATGGAACCTGATGCCAAACCCGTTGTTGATCACCAACGTCGGTTAAATCTGAAAATGAGAGAAGTGGTAAGAACGGAAATATTCAAACTTTTGGAAGCAGGTATAATCTATCCTATAGCTGATAGTAGATGGGTAAGTCCTGTTCATTGTGTCCCAAAGAAGGGAGGTATTACCGTTGTTCCTAATGATAAGAATGAGCTTATTCCACAAAGAATTGTCACGGGCTATAGAATGGTAATTGATTATAGAAAATTAAATAAAGCTACTAGAAAAGATCATTACCCTCCGCCTTTTATCGAACAAATCTTAGAAAGATTATCTAAGCACACACATTTTTGTGAAAAGATGTATGACTGCTATCTTCTCTGATTTTTGTGAAAAGATTGTTGTGGTTTTCATGGATGACTTTTCTGTTTATGGGAAGTCTCTTGATGATTGTTTAAGCAATCTTGATCGAGTTTTGTAGAGATGTGAACAAACAAATCTTGTCTTGAATTGGAAGAAGTGCCACTTTATGGTTAATGAAGGTATTGTCTTGGGCCACAAAATTTCTGAAAGAGGCATTGAGGTGGACAAACCCAAGGTTGATGCAATTTAGAAAATGCCATGTCCTAAAGATATCAAAGGCATTCGTAGTTTCCTTGGTCATGCTGGTTTCTATAGAAGGTTTATCAAAGACTTCTCTAAAATTTCTAGGCCTCTTACTAA
The DNA here is from genome assembly GCF_018294505.1 of Triticum aestivum. Classification (NCBI taxonomy): domain Eukaryota; kingdom Viridiplantae; phylum Streptophyta; class Magnoliopsida; order Poales; family Poaceae; genus Triticum; species Triticum aestivum. Next base: position 252,983,575 of record NC_057795.1, read on the forward strand.
TCTTTTACAAAAGGATATTCCCTTTGTGTTTGATGATGATTGTATGGAAGCCTTTGAAACACTAAAGAAAGCCTTAATTACTGCACCTGTTGTTCAACCACCTGATTGGAACTTGCCTTTTGAGATTATGTGTGATGCTAGTGATTATGATGTTGGTACTGTTCTAGGACAAAGAGTTCATAAGAAACTAAATGTTATTCATTATGCTAGGAAAACTCTAGACAGTGCTCAACAAAACTATGCTACTACTGAAAAAGAATTCTTAGTAGTGGTGTTTGCTTGTGATAAATTCAGACCTTACATTGTTGATTCTAAAGTAATTGTTCACACCGATCATGCTGCTATAAAATATCTTATGGAAAATAAAGACGCTAAACCTAGACTCATTAGGTGGGTTCTTCTGCTACAAGAATTTGATTTGCATATTACTGATAGGAAAGGAGCAAAGAACCCCATAGCTGATAACTTGTCTAGACTTGAAAATATTCTTGATGACCCACAACCAATTAATGATAGCTTCCCTAATGAACAACTAGTTGCAATAAATGTTTCTCATAGTACACCTTGGTATGCTGACTATGCTAATTATATTGTTGCTAAATACATACCACCTAGCTTCACATACCAACAAAAGAAAAAAATTCTTCTATGACTTAAGACATTACTTTTGGGATGACCCACATCTTTATAAAGAAGGAGTAGATGGTATTATTAGACGTTGTGTACCTGAGCATGAATAGGAACAAATCCTACGGAAATGTCACTCCGAAGCTTATGGAGGACATCACGCGGAGACAGAACCACTTATAAGGTATTGCAATCTGGTTTTTATTGGCCTACTCTCTTCAAAGATGCACATAAATTTGTCTCATCTTGTGATGAATGCCAAAGAATAGGTAATATTGGTAAGCGTCAAGAAACTCCTATGAATTATTCACTTGCTGTTGAACCATTTGATGTTTGGGAGTTTGACTTTATGGGACCTTTTCCTTCCTCTAATGGGTATACAAATATTTTGGTTGCTGTTGATTATGTTACTAAATGGGTAGAAGCTATTCGAAGTAGTAGTGTTGATCACAACACCTCTATTAAAATGCTTGAGGAATTTATTTTTCCAAGGTTTGGAGTCCCTAGATATTTAATGACTGATGGTGGTTCACATTTTATTCATGGTGCTTTCCGTAAAATGTTTGCTAAGTATGATGTTAATCATAGAATTGCTTCACCTTATCATCCACAGTCTAGTGCTCTAGTTGAACTTAGGAATAGAGAAATAAAACTACTCTTACAAAAGACTGTTAATAGGTCCCGGGAGAATTGGTCTAAGAAATTAGATGGTGCACATTGGGCTTATAGAACAGCTTATAAAAATCCTATGGGTATGTCTCCATATAAAATGGTATATGGAAAAGCTTGTCATTTACCTCTTGAGTTAGAAGATAAAGCATTTTGGGCAATAAAAGAACTCAATTATGATTTCAAGGTTGCTGGAGAAAAGAGGTTATTTGACATTAGCTCATTAGATGAATGGAGAACCCAGGCTTATGAAAATGCTAACTTATTCAAAGAAGTTAAAAGATGGCATGACAAAAGAATCCAAAAGTGTGAGTTCAAAGTAGGAGAATATGTTCTTTTGTACAACTCTTGTTTTAGGTTCTTTGCAGGAAAACTCCTCTCTAAATGGGAAGGACCATATGTCATCGAGGAGGTCTATCATTCCGGAGCTATCAAAATAAATAACGTCGAAGGGACTAACCCGAAGGTTGTCAATGGGTAACGAATAAAACACTATATCTCAGGTACGCCCATTAATGTAGAAAGCAATGTTATTTAAACTTTGACACCGGAGTCCTTCCGGAACACTCCAGAATCGTGAAAACAAGGAGGTATGTGATACGGTAAGTAAACGGCCTCCAAAAAATCTGCAATTTTTTTGTCAGTTTTGGATTATTTAGAAAATTAGGAAAATAAGAAACTTCCAGGAAAGTGACCCTGGTGGGCACGATACACCAGGGCACACCAGGCTTGCTAGGCGCGCCCAGATGGGTTGTGCCCACCTCGGGTACTTCCCAATCTCCATTTTTCTTCCGTTATGCTTGTTCCCCAAGATAAAAAAAATCTATATATACCTCCCGAACCTATTCACCTCCGTATCGCGGAGAAATCTCCTGTTTTCTTTTCTTGCTGTTTCCTGTTAGACCTGGAATAATGTCATCCCAAGACTCTGAGCGTGAGAGTTATGTTGCCGACCTCATCGCAAACCCCAAGGTCTATGGGGATATGGAGCACTATGGCTGGACCTCGGAGGAAGAGGAAGACTTTGATCCTAAGAGAAAGGAGGAGCCAAGCTCGGAGGAGGATGAAGTTCCATTGCCCCAACCTAGGGACATGCACGTTGAATTTAAGAAGTCAAGTCTCCCCAATAAAGCAAAGAGGCCTAAGATCCAGTTTATCCCTTTTCGTCTCTTGCGGGAATATAAGCATGATTTATGCAAAAAGGTCTTGGAGCTTGAGTGGGAGATCAAAGAACTAAAAGATGAGAACTCTGTCCTCAAGCGTAAGCTGAGGAAGAAGGACAAGAAACCTTCTTCTTCATCACCACCAAAAGAAAACTGAGTATTGGGTATGAGCACTCCCCTTGGCTTTCGCCAAGCTTGGGGGAGGTTGTCCAGCTACATGTCCTTCACCAATTGGTCAATCAAAGGATCATATCTTTTGTGCGAGCGCATGTACAGAAGCATCCCGGGGCTTTCCAGCATCTTGTGATTGTGATTTAGTTCAACCATTTCTATCACAAATTTGCCATCCTTCCTCTTTTTGACTCTTATTTTTGCTTTGTAGCCAATCCTTTTTAATGTCTTCTCACATTTCCGGTCATAATCTGACATAGTCTGCTTGTGCGCCCCTTCTCTTGAGCAGACAATGTAGGCATTTGTCTTGTGTTTTGCCCTCTTGTGTATGCCAAACCCTGCATATCTTGCATAAGTGTTGTAAAAGTCCCATGCTTTATCGTACATGGTGAACTTCATTCCAGTGGCAGGTATGAGGTTCAGCGGCATGTTTTTATCCTGCATCAAGTGCAGTGCTCTATGAGATAAAGTGTTATGTTCTGTTTAAATACGAGGAGTGCATACGAGTTTAATAAAGCACTGCAATGTTCCTAAGTTTCCAGAAGAATCGACTGTATTAGATGTTAGGCCAAACCTCACAAGAAATATCAGTGTGCACTTCAATGTTATCTGAATGTACTGCAAATATTATTATCTTTTCAGGACATAAACTTACATGTGTGTAATGTCGTTCATCTGATGGCGTTTGCAGCTCGCCAGGTTGTATTGGACATGGCAGGGTTATAGCAGATCTATGTAGTTGAGGATGTCGCGGTGGCAATAGTGAGGAGGATTTGTACCTGCCATCGACTTTTGACTGAGGTGCCCTTGGTGGTCGCATTGTCCAAGTTGATGCAGCAGGTCTTCTTGGAGCTCTGTTTTTTGGTGCAGCAGGTGGATGGTGAGCTCTGTTTTGTGGTACAGCAGGTGGACGCGGTGGTAATCCAGTGTTGCGGTGATGTCTCACTGGATTGGTTTGAAAATTTTGGAGCAGCGGCACATCATCATAATCATCATCTGCTGCAACATCATGTTCCACTACATCATCATTGTCTGTTCGGACATTGTCTGTTCGGACATGCTATCCAAATGTAGTGAACTCGTGCTTGTACTCTAGTTTGAGAAGTGTTATTGGCTCATCTTCATCGTCATCATCTTCATCCTCCCGTCGGTGAGTGCCCTCCCACACGAGGGTAACATCGTTGTCATCTTCAACTACCTCTTCTTCCTGGAAAAAACCCTCTTCTGGAGAGTATTGCACCCTATTTGTTTTCGTGAAGAATCCTCGAGGAATCTCAGGTGTAACCCAGCCAGTGTCTCTTTCAGAAGAAGTTTTATTCTTCTGAAAGTTGTTGTTCCCAGGGTTGTCAATTATGCGCGGCATTTTGTATCTGTTGGACGTCAGTTCCTCAACAAAATGGCCAAGCTGCATTGTCAGGTTAAATGAACTGAATCATCCGAACTGCAATGTGTTAAAAATAGTACTGCGAACTAATGCATCATGACTACATCACTCCGCAAGGTGAACTGAAGTAACCGCACTACATCGTTGTCCATAATGCACCTATACAATCGTACTGCATGTCCCAGCATGTGTACTGCATTACCGAGCAACTGCAATGCATTTTTTTCATGGCGAACTGAAGTAATCGCACTGCATCGTTTTTGGAGGCGTATTGTACTCCTTTGTCTGGAATAAGTACACTGAGATAGTTGATAAAGTGTACTGCTTACCTCTTGTTGTAGTGCTTCATTGCGTTCGCAGGAAGATGCTCCCTTCTCGTCTGTCTGAAGAACTTTTGTGTTCACCCGTGCAGTCCACTTGCCCTTTAGAAGTTCAAGAGCGGTATTGACGTTGCTCAAGGTGAGTGGTGATGGAGGATTTGCTCTTAAGGTTGTTGCAGCCTTAATCCAAGAAGCTGCCGTGGATGAAGGAACCTTGCGCACAGTCCTCCTTGCTCGAATTGGTGTGATGTCGAGGCAGCACCAATCCACATCTGATGAAGTGCAGGTAATTGAAGACCCTCCCCTCAATGTTGTGGTACTTGAAGGCCCGAAGGAGATCGGCGGTGGCACTCACTGGCCGGTGCCACAGAAGAAGGCCGGGAGGGTAGGGGCGGCGGCGCTCGCAGGCCACTGCCACGGAAGAAGGCCGGGAGGGGAGGGGTGGCAGCGCTCCCTGGCCGCTGCCGCGAAAGAAGGCCGAGAAGGGAGGGGCGGCGTCGCTGCTGGCCGTCGCTGCGGAAGAAGGCCAGGAGGTGAGGGTCGGCGTCGCTCCCATGCCGCCGCCATGGGAGAAAGCAGGGAGGGGAGGGGCGACATCGGTCCCAAGCCGCTGCTGCGGAAGAAGGCCGGGAGGGGAGGGGCGGCTGCGTCCCTAGCCACTGCCGTGGTAGAAGGCGGGAAGGAGAGGGGTGGCGGTGCTGCCTGGCCGCTGCCACGGTGAAGGCGGGAGAAGAGGGGCGGAGGCGCTCTGGTGGGGATGTGCAGAATAAGCCAGGTGTTATTAGAATAAGACTCTTAAGGGGTGTTATCATAATAGACCCACCCTTATATATATATATATATGGGGGGGGGGGGAAGGGAGGAGGCACCAGGAGTTCCTTTTGCTACTCATGTTGATCTCCCTAAGGAGAAGTGGTTTAAATATCATCCACCAATTAAAGAAGATATTAAAGAACCGGTAAAAGCTAAAGAAGAGACTATCATTTACAATGTTGATCCAGTTGTTCCCACTGCTTATATTGAAAACCGCCTTTTCCTATTAGGATGAAGGAACATGCTAAGGCTTCAACTGTGGTTAACAAAAGTTATGTTAGAACATTCTAACCTTCTAAACAAATCAAAGTCGAACCTAGTGTTGCTATGGTTAAAGATCTCTTAGTTGATAATATTGATGGGCATGTTATTTACTTCTGTGATGAAGCTTCTAGAATTGCTAAACCTGAAGGAAAAGATAAACAAAGACCAGTTGTTGGCATACCCGTTGTCTCAGTTAAGATAGGAGATCACTGTTATCATGGGTTATTTGACGTAGGTGCTAGTGTGAGTGCTAGTCTCTTCTCCTTATATGAAGAAATTAGAGATGAAATAGCACCTGCTGAAATAGAAGACATAGATGTACTATTAAACTTGCTAATAGAGATACTATATCACCAATTGGGATTCTTCGAGATGTTGAAGTCTTGTGTGGGAAGATAAAATACCCTACTGATTTTCTTGTTATTACCACCCCACAAGATGAATTTTGTCCCATTATATTTGGTAGACCTTTCTTGAACACCGTCAATGCTAAAATAGACTGTAAGAAACAAACTGTCGGTGTTAGCTTCGGTGATGAATCTCATGAGTTCAATTTTTTGAAGTTTAGTAAACAACCTCATAAGAAAGATTTGCCTAGTAAGGATGAAATTGTTGGTCTTGCTTCTATTGTTGTGCTTCCTACTGATCCTTTGGAACAATATTTGCTAGACCATGAAAATGATTTGCATATGTGTGAGAGAAATAAAATAGATAGAATCTTTTTCGAACAACAACCTCTTCTTAAACACAATTTGCCTATTGAACTCTAGGAGGTCCTCCTCCACCTAAAGATGATCCTGTGTTTAATTAAAACAATTACTAGACACTCTGAAATGTGCTTATCTTGATGAAAAGAAGATATATCCTGTTATTATCAGCGCTAACCTTTCAAAACATGAAGAAGAAAGATTATTGAAAGTTCTAAGGAAGCACATGGATGCTATTGGATATACTCTTGATGATCTTAAGGGCATTAGTCCCACTCTATGTCAGCACAAGATTAATATGGAACCTGATGCCAAACCCGTTGTTGATCACCAATGTCGGTTAAATCCGAAAATGAAAGAAGTGGTAAGAACGGAAATATTCAAACTTCTGGAAGCAGGTATAATCTATCCTATAGCTGATTGTAGATGGGTAAGTCCTGTTCATTGTGTCCCAAAGAAGGGAGGTATTGCTGTTGTTCCTAGGGATACGAATGAGCTTTTTCCACAAAGAATTGTCACGGGCTATAGAATGGTAATTCATTATAGAAAATTAAATAAAGCTATTAGAAAAGATCATTACCCTCTGACTTTTATCGATCAAATGTTAGAAAGATTATCTAAGCACACACATTTTTGCTTCCTTGATGGATACTCTGGCTTTTCACAAATACCTGTTTTACAATTTGATCAAGAAAAGACCACTTTTACTTGTCCTTTTGGAACATTTGCTTATAGACGTATGCCTTTCGGTTTATGTAATGCACCTGCTACCTTTCAAATATGTATGACTGCTATCTTCTCTGATTTTTGTGAAAAGATTGTTGAGGTTTTCATGGATGACTTTTCTGTTTATGGGAAGTCTTTTGATGATTGTTTAAGCAATCTTGATCGAGTTTTGCAGAGATGTGAACAAACAAATCTTGTCTTGAATTGGGAGAAGTGCCACTTTATAGTTAATGAAGGTATTGTCTTGGGCCACAAAATTTCTGAAAGAGGCATTGAGGTGGACAAACCCAAGGTTGATGCAATTTAGAAAATTCCATGTCCTAAAGATATCAAAGGTATTCGTATTTTCCTTGGTCATGCTGGTTTCTATAGAAGGTTTATCAAAGACTTCTCTAAAATTTCTAGGCCTCTTACTAATCTTTTGCAAAAGGATATTCCCTTTGTGCTTGATGATGATTGTATGGAAGCCTTTGAAACACTAAAGAAAGCCTTAATTACTGCACCTGTTGCTCAACCACCTGATTGGAACTTGCCTTTTGAGATTATGTGTGATGCTAGTGATTACGATGTTGGTGCTGTTCTAGGACAAAGAGTTGATAAGAAACTAAATGTTATTAATTATGCTAGTAAAACTCTAGACAGTGCTCAACGAAACTATGCTACTACCGAAAAGAATTCTCAACAGTGGTGTTTGCTTGTGATAAATTCAAACCTTACATTGTTGATTCTAAAGTAATTGTTCACACCGATCATGCTGCTATAAAATATCTTATGGAAAATAAAGACGCTAAACCTAGACTCATTAGGTGGGTTCTTCTGCTACAAGAATTTGATTTGCACATTACTGATATGAAAGGAACAAAGAACCCCATAGCTGATAACTTGTCTAGACTTGAAAATATTCTTGATGACCCACAACCAATTAATGGCTTCACTGATGAACAACTAGCTGCAATAAATGTTTCTCATAGTACACCTTGGTATGCTGACTATGCTAATTATATTGTTGCTAAAAATACATACCACCTAGATTCACATACCAACAAAAGAAAAAAATTCTTCTATGACTTAAGACATTACTTTTGGGATGACCCACATCTATATAAAGGAGTAGATGGTATTATTAGACGTTGTGTACCTGAGCATGAATAGGAACAAATTCTACGGAAATGTCACTCCGAAGCTTATGGAGGACATCACGTGGGAGACAGAACCGCTTATAAGGTACTGCAATCTGGTTTTTATTGGCCCAGTCTCTTCCAGATGCCCGTCAGTTTGTCTCATCTTGTGATGAATGCCAAAGAATAGGTAATATTGGTAAGCGTCAATAAATTCCTATGAATTATTCACTTGCTGTTGCACCATTTGATGTTTGGTAGTTTGACTTTATGGGACCTTTTCCTTCCTCTAATGGGTATACAAATATTTTGGTTGATGTTGATTATGTTACTAAATGGGTAGAAGCTATTTGAACCAGTAGTGCTGATCACAACACATCTATTAAAATGCTTAAGGAATTTATTTTTCCAAGGTTTGGAGTCCCTAGATATTTAATGACTAATGGTGGTTCACATTTTATTCATGGTGCTTTCCGTAAAATGCTTGCTAAGTATGATGTTAATCATAGAATTGCTTCGCCTTATCATCCTAGTCTAATGGTCTAGTTGAACATAGGAATAGAGAAATAAAACTAATCTTACAAAGGACTGTTAATAGGTCCCGGGAGAATTGGTCTAAGATATTAGATGATGCACTTTGGGCATATAGAACAGCTTATAAAAATCCTATGGGTATGTCTCCATATAAAATGGTATATGGAAAAGCTTGTCATTTACCTCTTGAGTTAGAAGATAAAGCATTTTGGGCAATAAAAGTACTCAATTATGATTTCAAGCTTGCTGGAGAAAAGAGGTTATTTGACATTAGATAATTGGATGAATGGAGAACCCAGGCTTCTGAAAATGCTAAGTTATTCAAAGAAGAACTTAAAAGATGGCATGACAAAAGAATCCAAAAGCATGAGTTCAAAGTAGGAGAATATGTTCTTTTGTACAACTCTCGTTTCAGGTTCTTTGCAGGAAAACTCCTCTCTAAATGGGAAGGACCATATGTCATCGAGGAGGTCTATCATTCCGGAGCTATCAAAATAAATAACACCGAAGGGACTAACCCGAAGGTTGTCAATGGGCAACGAATAAAACACTATATCTCAGGTACGCCCATTAATGTAGAAAGCAATGCTATTCAAACTTTGACACCAGAAGAACACATAAAGGAGTCCTTCCGGAACACTCCACAATCGTGAAAATAAGGAGGTACGTGATACGGTAAGTAAACGGCCTCCAAAATATCCGCAAAAATATTTTTTGTCAGTTTAGGAATATTTAGAAAATTAGGAAAATAAGAAACTTCCAGGAAAGTGATCCTGGTGGGCATGATACACCAGGGCATGCCAGGCTTGCCAGGCGCGCCCAGGTGGGTTGTGCCCACTTCGGGTACTTCCCAATCTCCGTTTTTCTTCCGTTATGCTTGTTCCCTAAGATTAAAAAAATCTATGTATACCTCCCGAACCTATTAACCTCCGTATCGTGGAGAAATCTCCTGTTTTCTTTTCTTGCTGTTTCCTGTTAGACCCGGAATAATGTCATCCCAAGACTCTGAGGGTGAGAGTTATGTTGCTGACCTCATCGCAAACTCCAAGGTCTATATGGATATGGAGCACTATGGCTGGTCCTCGAAGGAAGAGGAAGACTTTGATCCTAAGAGGAAGGAGGAGACAAGCTCGGAGAATGATGAAGTTCCATTGCCCCAACCAAGGGACATGCACGTTGAATTTAAGAAGTCAAGTCTCCCCAATAAAGCAAAGAGGCCTAAGATCCAGTTTATCCCTTTTTGTCTCTTGCGGGAATATAAGCATGATTTATGCAAAAAGGTGTTGGAGCTTGAGTGGGAGATCCAAGAACTGAAAGATGAGAACTCTGTCCTCAAGCGTAAGCTGAGGAAGAAGGACAAGAAACCTTCTTCTTCATCACCACCAAAAGAAAACTGAGTATTGGGTATGGGCACTCCCCTTGGCTTTCGTCAAGCTTGGGGGAGGTTGTCCAGCTGCATGTCCTTCACCAATTGGTCAATCAAAGGATCGTCTCTTTTGTGCGAGCGCATGTGCGGAAGCATCCCAGGGCTTTCCAGCATCTTGTGATTGTGATTTAGTTCAACCATTTCTATCACAAATTTGCCATCCTTCCTCTTTTTGACTCTTATTTTTGCCTTGCAACCAATCCTATTTGATGTCTTCTCACGTTTCCGGTCATAATCTAACATAGTTTGCTTGTGCTCCCCTTCTCTTGAGCAGACAATGTAGGCATTTGTCTTGTGTTTTGCCCTCTTTTGTATGCCAAACCCTGCATATCTTGCACAAGTGTTGTAAAAGTCCCATGCTTTGTCGTACGTGGGGAACTTCATTCCAGTGGCAGGTATGAGATTCAGCGGCATGTTTTTTATCCTGCATCAAGTGCAGTGCTCTATGAGATAAGGTGTTCTATTCTGTTTAAATACGAGGAGTGCATACGAGTTTAATAAAGCACGACAATGTTCCTAAGTTTCCAGAAGAATCGACTGTATTAGATGTTAGGCCAAACCACACAAGAAATATCAGTGTGCACTTCAATGTTTTCTGAATGTACTGCAAATATTATTATTTTTTCAGGACATAAACTTACATGTGTGTAGTTTTGTTCATCCGATGGCGTTTGTAGCTTGCCTGGTTGTATTGGACATGGCGGGGTTCTAGCAGATCTGTGTAGTTGAGGATCTCGCGGTGGCAATAGTGAGGAGGATTTGTACCTGCCGTCGACTTTTGACCGAGGTACCCTTGGTGGTCGCATTGTCGAAGTTGATGCAGCAGGTCTTCCTGGAGCTCTATTTTTCGGTGCAGCAGGTGGATGGTGAGCTCTGTTTTGTGGTACAACAGGTGGACGCTGTGGTAATCCAGTGTTGCGGTGATGTCTCACTAGATTGGTTTGAAAATTTTGGAGCAGCAACACATCATCATAATCATCATCTACTGCAACATCATGTTCCACTGCATCATCATTCTCTGTTTGGACATGTTGTCCAAATGTAGTGAACTCGTGCTTGTACTCTGCTTTGAGAAGTGTTATTGGCTCATCTTCATCGTCATCTTCTTCATCCTCCCGTCGGTGAGTGCCCTCCCACACGAGGGTAACATAGTCGTCATCTTCGACTACCTCTTCTTCCTGGAAAAAACCCTCTTCCAGAGAGTATTGCACCCTGTTTGATGCTGTGAAGAATCCTTGAGGAATCTTAGGTGTAACCCAGCCAGTGTCTCTTTCAGAAGAAGTTTTACTCTTCTGAAAGTTGTTGTTCCCAGGGTTGTCAATTATGCACAACATTTTGTATCTAATGAACGTCATTTCCTCAACAAAATAGCCAAGCTGCATTGTCAGGTTAAATGAACTGAATAATCCAAACTGCAATGTGTTCAAAATAGTACTGCAAACTAATGCACGCTGACTGCATCACCCCGCAAGGTGAACTGAAGTAACCGCACTACATCGTTGTCCATAACCTATTCAACCGTACTGCATGTCCCAGCAGGCATACTGCATTACCGAGCAACTGCAATGCATTTTTTCACGGCGAATTGAAGTAATCGCACTGCATCGTTTTTGGAGGCGTATTGTACTGCTTTGTCTGGAATAAGTAAACTGAGATAGTTGAGAAAGTGTACTGCTTACCTCGTGTTGCAGTGCTTCCTTGCGTTTGCAGGAAGAAGCTTCTGGCTCTTCTGTCTGCAGAACTTTTGTGTTCACCCATGCTGTCCACTTGCCCTTCAGAAGTTCAAGAGCGATATTGATGTTGCTCAAGGTGACTGGTGACGGAGGATTTGCTCTTAAGGTTGTTGCAGCCTTAATCCATGAAGGTGCCGTGGATGAAGGAACCTTGTGCACAGTCCTCCTTGCTCGAATTGGTGTGATGTCGAGGCAGCACCAATCCACATCTGATGAAGTGCAGGTAATTGAAGACCCTCCCCTCAATGCTGTGGTACTTGAAGGCCCGGAGGAGATCGGTGGCGGCACTCCCTGGCCGCTGCGACGGAAGATTGCCGGGAGGGGAGGGGCGGCGGCGTTCCTAGGCCACTGCCACGGAAGAAGGCCGAGAGGGGAGGGGTGGCAGCGCTCCCTGGCCGCTGCCACGAAAGAAGGCCGGGATGGGAGGGGCGGCGTCGCTGCCGGCCGCCGCTCCGGAAGAAGGCCAGGAGGTGAGGGTCGGTGTTGTTCCCATGCCGCCGCCATGGGAGAAAGCAGGAAGGGGAGGGGCGGCATCGGTCCCAGGCCGCTGCCGCAAAAGAAGGCTGGGAGGGGAGGGGCGATTGCGCTCCCGCTGCCGTGGTAGAAGGCAGGAAGGATAGGGGCGGCGGCGCTGCCTGGCCGCTGCCGCGGTAGAAGACGGGAGGAGAGGGGCGGCAGCGCTCTGGTGGGGATGTGCAGAATAAGCCAGGTGTTATTAGAATAAGACTCTTAAGGGGT